>NC_068360.1:85662871-85936133 GCF_020536995.1 Dreissena polymorpha
TGAGTGGTGGAAGTCCAAGGTCAAGGTCATCCTTCAAGGTCAAAGGTCAAAAAAACAAAAAACATATTTATTTTTTTCAAAGCGGCGCAATAGGGGGCATTGTGTTTCTGACGAACACATCTCTTGTATTGACATGAATTAAGTATTCTTTAGATGTGGCATGATAAATAAAACAAGATGTGTTTCCATCAGTGATACCCTGATGATAAATGAGAACCTCTTTGTTGTCCTCTGTCAGTTAGCAGATCAAGAAACTGTGATATTGTTACAAGTTGTACCCACAGCTTTGATAAATGTGACCATATCGTGTGTTTTGTCTGATCCCTGTGATAAATGTGACCATATTGTGTGTTTTGTCCGATCCCTGTGATAAATGTGACCATATTGTGTGTTTTGTCAGGTACCAGAATGTACACAAGTTGTACAAACAGCTTTGATAAATGTGACCATATTGTGTGTTTTGTCAGGTACCAGAATGTTACAAGTTGTACACACAGCTTTGATAAATGTGACCATATTGTGTGTTTTGTCTGATCCCTGTGATAAATGTGACCATATTGTGTGTTTTGTCTGATCCCTGTGATAAATGTGACCATATTGTGTGTTTTGTCAGGTACCAGAATGTACACAAGTTGTACAAACAGCTATGATAAATGTGACCATATTGTGTGTTTTGTCTGATCCCTGTGATAATTGTGACCATATTGTGTGTTTTGTCTGATCCCTGTGATAAGTGTGACCATATTGTGTGTTTTGTCAGGTACCAGAATGTTACAAGTTGTACACAAAGTGATAAATGTGACTATATTGTGTGTTTTGTCTGATCCCTGTGATAAATGTGACCATATTGTGTGTTTTGTCAGTTACAAGAATGTACACAAGTTGTACACACAGCTTTGATAAATGTGACCATATTGTGTGTTTTGTCTGATCACTGTGATAAATGTGACCATAGTGTGTGTTTTGCCTGATCATTGCGATAAATGTTACCATATTTTGTGCTATGTCAGGTACCAGAATGTAACAAGGTGAATATACAGATGTGATAAATGTGACAATGTTCTGTGTCAGGTACCAGCGTGAGGAACCTTTCACCTCCCTCAACGTGGACATCCGCAACCACCACAACCTGCGAGAGTCCTTGGAGCAATATGTCAAGGGAGACCTGCTAGAGGGGGCCAATGCATATCACTGTGATAAATGTAACAAAAAGGTATGTGTGATATCACTGTGATAAATTTAACAAAAAGATATGAGTAGATATCACTGTGATTCATGTAACAAAAAGGTATGTGTAGATATCACTGTGATTCATGTAACAAAAAGGCATGTGTGATATCACTGTGATAAATATAACACAAAAGTATGTGTAGATATCACTGTGATAAATGTCACAAAAAGATATGAGTAGATATCACTGTGATTCATGTAACATGAAGGTATTGAAAGGAGTCGATGCATATCACTGTGATTCATGTAACAAGAGGCCAAGGCATATCACTGCAATAAATGTAACAAGAAGGTATGTGTAGATATCACCAGGGATCATATTTTTTTCGGTTTTGACAGTCCTAGACCGATTGGGGTCATGAAAGACCGATTGAAAATCCCAAACAGTCGGTCCGATTCTGTTTGCTATTAAAATTCCCATGTCATGAAATTGATTACACAGTGTACATGCTAACACACCCTAATGACATTCTTATCTCAAGTAGGTGTGATAAACCATTCGCTGCAGTCTCTAAACCGGTCAGGGCCGGTTTATTGCATGTCAGACCAAGAATAAAAAACTTTTGAACAGCGGATTAAAGACGCATCCGAAAAGGCGCGTCTGAATGCACGCGCTGTAACTAAACAAAACATGCCGATACATTTTCCACCAGCGTAATAATCCGGTAATGTAATTATGAATGAAAGTCGCAGATCTGATCAACAGAACAGCCGAAAGTATTTTTTATTTACTTCACATAAAGTAGTACACAAGAAAAATAATATACATTGAATAAATCTTTAGTAAAACCGTGTTAGAATCGAAATAATTCGTGTACTTAATACTTTGTTGTTGAATAACTCACGACCGGAAAATTAGATGCGTGGTTTCAAATGCTTTGCTCTCGTGATTAAATCCATACTCATGTTAACTATCGGACGTGGGTTATTTGACAACAAATTATTTCTTAATTATTAGGTTTGTTGTTGTCAGTAGCCAACCTACGCACAGACATTTGTTTGGTTCAGTGCATGTTGGTAAGATATTATCGAGTCAACAACAATTAAAAACATCGACTTACACAGATTAATAATATTGACAACGATGAAAAAAGTCTGATAAAACAACACACAACAACAACAACAACAACACACAAAACAACAATGAAATACCAAATGATAAAACCAGTTGAGAAAACTCGTTCCGTTTAAAAAAATGCCTAAGGAAATTTTACTTGTACATGTATTTTACCACCTTCATGAATGGCAAAATCAATGGTATATATTTTAACGTAATTTGTCATGATTTCGGACACACATTTTCGGATACTTTTCCCCATTTATATCCGGACCGATTGATGTTGCGGGAAAATATGATCCCTGGATATCACTGTGATAAATGTATCAAGAACGTATTGAAAGGGGCCAATGCATGTCACTTTGATAAATGTAACAAGAAGGTATATCACTGTGATAATTGTAGCAATAAGGTATGTTAAGATATGATGGCACTGCAATAAAAGTAAGAAGGAGGAATATACAGCTTTGATATTACTATGATGAATGAAACAGTGAGGTATTATGTAGCTGGGATATTACTGTGATAATCAAATAAGACAGTATGTTCAGATCTGATATCACTGTGAATAATGTAACAAGCTGGTAAATACAGTCTGATATGGCTGTGATAAATTCAACAATTATAAATGTAATAATAAGGAATGTATAGCTGAGGTATTGTTGTGGTAAATGTAACATGAACGTATTGCATACCACAGGAAAAAATGTAGCAAGAAGTATGTACAGCTGAGAACAGTTGTGATCAATTTAACAAGGTGGTGTGTACTTTAGAGATAGGACTGGGATAAATGTTACAAGAAGGTATGCACAGCTGGGATGTCAGTTTTTTCATGTGCTGGACTTTAAGAGCATGAATGACAATGTCTGGAAAATCTTCTGTTGAAAGCCTATTTTGATATTTCATGTTTGCCTTTGTTTAACAATACTCGTGTTGAATATCATATTGCAGTTCAAGAAAGAAATATGCATGTATTTAAATTTCCCACATGTCTATACGCAGGTTGATACTGTGAAGCGTCTTGTTATACGGAAGTTACCCAAGGTGCTGGCCATACAGCTGAAGAGGTTCGACTATGACTGGGAGAGGTGGGGACTTGTTTATATGAGCAGTGATTTGGGAAAAGCAGGCTTTATGCACATGCCTAAAGTATCGTCCCAGATTGGTTGGCCTGTTAAGTCCACACAGACTTATCAGGGACAACTATTTTGGCTTTCATGGATTTTTCTGTTTAAAGGAAGTCTTCTTAATGAAAATCCAGACAGCACAGGCTAATCTGGGACAACACAACCTCAATGCATTAAGCCCCCTTTACCCAGAGTGTCACTATTTTGTAGATTTCTAACTATTCAAAGAACTCTTCAGCTATTGTTTAGGGATTAATTCCTAATTATTTAAAACAACTATTTTTAAACACGCACCATGTGAATTGACAAGCATGATAACGTATATTTACTCTATTGATAAACCCTTTATCACGTAGGTAGGTATTTTCACACATTGGTAGTTCCTTTGAAAGTTATATTCAATTTAAGACCTTTCTTACTAGATTCAAATTTTTAAGGCTTCATCTCCAAACATTAGATACTGATGAGCAGCAAACAGCATAAAACCTGAAGAGACTGCGACTTACTCGCAGACTGTTCTGGTTTTATGCTGTTTGCACATAGCCATTTTTACTTTGCTTCTAAGTGGGAAACGGTTAAAGAAGACTAACACTTTAACACATAAAAAATCCGGATTATGATCATGAACAGTGAACTGATAAAGTGAAAGATCTAGGATCACATAACATACAGCTTGCTGCTTAAAGGGGCACAGTGGACATCCAGATCAATCTAGTGATATTATGTAATTATTTAATAAATGCGGGGATTTGTTAATCAAGCACCTGTTTTTCAGGCTGTAGATAATAATATAATCATTTACCAGCTAATATTTGCAAAAACATGTTAAATTTTAACAGATTTTCACTTTTTATACCCCATTACTGGTAATGGGGGCTATATAGGAGTCACTTTGTCGGTCTGTCATGAAATTTCATCCGATCTTCACCAAACTTGGTCACAAGTTGTATCTAGATGATGTCTAGGTCAAGTGTGAATATGGGTCATGCCAGGTCAAAAACTAGGTCACAGGGTCACTTAGTGTGTTTTAAACCTAAAGTTTGTCCGGACCATAACTATGTCATTTATCGTTAGATTTTAAAATGACTTGGTATATTTGTTCACCATCATGGGACGGTGTGTCGTGTGAAAAAAGTACGTTGATATCTCCAAGGTCAAGGTCAAACTTGGGGTTCCAAGGTCAAATGCTTATCGGGGCCATAACTTTGTCATTTATTGTGAGATTTTTTAATCTTTTGGCAAATTTGTTCACCATCAGTGGACAGTGTGTCGCGCAAAAGAATTATGTGGATATCTCCAAGGTCAAGGTCACACTTTGAGTTCAACGATCATAAATTAGCTTGTCTGGGCCATAACTATGTCATTTATTGTAAGATTTTAAAATCATTTGGCACATTTGTTCACCATAATTGGACGGTGTGTTGTGCGAAAGAATTATGTCGATATCTCCAAGGTCAAGGTCACACTTAAAGTTCAAAGGTCAAAACTGGCCATAAATGAGCTTGTCAGGGCCATAACAATGTCGTTCATTGTGAGATTTCAAAATCATTTGGCACATTTGTTCACCATCATTGGACCGTGTGTCGCTTGAAAGAATTACGTCGATATCTCCAAGGTCAAGGTCACACTTTGAGTTCAAAGGTAAAAAATGGCCATAAATGAGCTTGTCCGGGCCATAACTATGTCGTTCATTGTGAGATTTTTAAATCATTTGGCATATTTGTTCACCAATCATCAATCTAGAACAGCAAGATAGAGGACCAAAAAAGAACAGTGCAGGGCACTCAACTATTCTATAATCTTGTTGCTTATTCACATACAAATATAATAGAAGTAAAACATGTAATATTTAAGTTGTATACCTTATTGTGTTTCAGGGAAAGTGCAATAAAATTCAATGATTATTTTGCATTTCCACGTGAATTTGACATGGAGCCTTACACCACCCAGGGTCTGGCTAAAATAGAAGGTATTTGTTATAAGTTTTTTTTAATATCATAAATACTAACTTGCTATCCATAGCTTACTCCCTTCCAAGGGGCATTAACCCATCCGGAATTTTCACTGGGAATCGGCCACCTCCATACCGCAACACAGCCTAGGCAAAACATAGTGCAATGCAACCCAGACAAAAAGCAGTAACCAGTCTATGTAGATGTGCAAGTGATATTCATTACATCTTGAATGGACTTTAGTGAGGGGAGGGGAGATGTGAATGAGCTTTAGTGACGGTAGGGGAGATGTAAAAGGGCTTTATAAGAGGGGAGGGGAGATGTAAATGGACTTTAGTGAGGGGAGGGGAGATGTGAATGGGCTTTAGTGACGGTAGGGGAGATGTGAATGGGCTTTAGTGAGGGGAGGGGAGATGTGAATGGGCTTTAGTGAGGGTAGGGTAGATGTAAATGGGCTTTAGTGAGGGTAGGGGAGATGTGAATGGGCTTAAGTGTGGGGATGGGAGATCTAAATGCGCTTTAGTGAGGGGAGGGGAGATGTGAATGGGCTTTAGTGAGGGGAGGGGAGATGTGAATGGGCTTTAGTGAGGGGAGGGGAGATGTGAATGGGCTTTAGTGTGGGGATGGGAGATCTAAATGCGCTTTAGTGAGGGGAGGGGAGATGTGAATGGGCTTTTGTGAGTGGATTGGAGATGTGAACGGGCTTGAGTGAGGGTAGGGGAGATAAGAATTGGCTTTATTTTTGGGAGGCTAGAGTTAAATTGGCTTTTGGGAGGGAAAGGTACAGTTGAATGGGCTTAAGTGATGTTTACCTCTCCAGATACAAATGTAATGTTGTTAGCAGTGATTGTTGTATCATAAACCTTGTGTAAAATCATGCGGTGTTCTTCAGGTGAGATTATCGACACAGACTGTGATGAAAAGGGACAGAGTAGCCGCTACAAGTTGATAGGTGTGGTGGTACACAGTGGCCAGGCCAGCGGGGGACACTATTACTCTTATATCCTGCATAGGTACACATATAGCTGGAGGTTGTCTCTTTAATTGTAAAGCTTTGGAGTACCAGTGAACACAGGTTTGATCCTCACTTTGGGAGTGTCTTTAGATCTCCCCCAAAGACGCTCAGGAATGGTTCTACCCAGGTCACAGACTTTAATGTGTCTGAGCTTTTGGCTTTCATTGCCATCGAGATAAAATGACTATGTTTAAACTAAATGTAAATAAAAAATGTGAAAAGAAATTCCACTTACACTTTGTACACCATGAAATATAATTAAATTATTATGTTAATCTATATTACTGAAAAATGAAGCTGATATCATCCTGGTGTTAAAGAAGGCTTGCCAGTAATCAGTGTAGTTTCTATTTGCAGGCCCACAGATAGTGATGCCAAGTGGTACAAGTTTGATGATGGAGACGTGTCCGAGTGCAAGATGGATGATGATGAGGTAAACAGCTTTTTAGTTATTACTGAAAGATTTTCAATTTTGATGTGGTCTTGTGGTGTGGGGGGTTTGGGCGGGGTACCCGGAGGAATCATCACCTGTGGGGTACGGTGACCACCCACCAAACTCAAATGCGCCAGGAAATAGGGATCGAACCCTGGTTCCCAAGGTGAGAAGTGCGCCAAAAGGACATCCAACTTAGGTTATAGATAGTGTGTTTTATACATAAACCAGTCCGTACATCATGCCTAAATACCAATACAAAAATGATATTAGTCTAATAGATGAAGCTGGGGTTTTGTGGCATATGAGCCATTTGACATTTTCTTGAGTGATTTCTAAATATTTGTGCAAATGGCTCAATTGGCGAACAACAGGATGATCCCTGATACGAATTAAATTTGTGTTGATGGTTAATGTTATTGGAACACTCAATGTAGGTTTAATTCTTATTATTTCCAGGAAATGAAGAACCAGTGCTTTGGTGGGGAATACATGGGTGAAGTGTTTGATCACATGTTAAAAAGGTAATATAAATAATATATTGTGTGACATATTGTGTGAATGCAGTCATTCATATGTGTCTTTGGTTTTCCAAATATGTAAAAACTTTGTTGTTGCAGTCACATTTTTCTATTTGTATAATATTTTTTCAGAATTTGAGAAATAAATATGGAACATAGTGTTTTCAAATAATTATATATATGCTCAATACAATTACAATTGTATACTTGTCTTTGGGCTAATAGTAACATAAAAGCTGAATTTTACCTCCAGAATGACGATCCGGCGTCAGAAGCGTTGGTGGAATGCGTACATCTTGTTTTACGAGCGTCAAGATGACAGCGACGAGGAAATCATTTCTAAGAATGTTCAGGATCTCACTATAAGTATGTGTGATCTCCAGGGAGTTTCTTCAGTTTACAATTTCAGTTTTGTAGAGACAGTTTGGTTTTAATGTGTTATAAAAAAAAAGTTTCCACTCAATATATTAAGTTTGGATCAAGGTATTGAGCTTTTTTTGTTTATTTTTGTCAGCTTACATGCTAACATAGGTAAACAAATGAATTTGGGGCCTAGTTGGGTCAAGGTTACTTTTACTTAAAATAGGTTAATGGTTTTTGCTACATAACAGCAGTTTTAACAGAGGTATTGCACTGGAATATTTTGTGTAAGTAGCTTATATACAGACCTTGCTTGCAAAGTTAATTTAATTCAGCTTAACTAAAGGATAAACATTTTAAAAGTAAATTTCTTGGCATGGTCACAATTCTTGTTTTAATTTACAAATGTTCATCTTTAAATGTACAAAAATGTATAAGTACTACAGATATTCAACTTCAAATGTGTCTTTGTGGTCATTATATAAGGTGACTGACAATAACAGTTCATTTTTACATGAAAGGCTAAGAATAGTCAAGCACCCTATGGTGGGACAACTCTTGTTAATACTACATACATTACCACATGAAATAGTTTGACAACAAAACCAGTGATATCCACATTGGAAATTATTGCATCATATTGCTGATTATTGCATCATATTGCTGATTATTGCATCATATTGCTGATTATTGCATCATATTGCTGATTAATTTGACAACAAAACCAGTGATATCCACATTGGAAATTATTGCATCATATTGCTGATTAATTTGACAACAAAACCAGTGATATCCACATCGGAAATTATAGCATCATATTGCTGATTAATTTGACAACAAAACCAGTGATATCCACATTGGAAATTATTGCATCATATCACTGATTAATTTGACAACAAAACCAGTGATATCCACATTGGAAATTATTGCATCATATTGCTGATTAATTTTACAACAAAACCAGTGATATCCACATTGGAAATTATTGCATCATATTGCTGATTAATTTTACAACAAAACCAGTGATATCCACATTGGAAATTATTGCATCATATTGCTGATTAATTTGTAATGTAAATGAGCCTTACTGTCGGAAAACTGTTCTTAATGCATGTGCTTCAAGTGTTGTCCCAGATTGGGCAGTCCGCACAGGGAAAACTGTTCTTAATGCATGTGCTTCAAGTGTTGTCCCAGATTGGGCAGTCCGCACAGGGAAAACTGTTCTTAATGCATGTGCTTCAAGTGTTGTCCCAGATTAGCCTGGGCAGTCCGCACAGGGAAAACTGTTCTTAATGCATGTGCTTCAAGTGTTGTCCCAGATTGGGCAGTCCGCACAGGGAAAACTGTTCTTAATGCATGTGCTTCAAGTGTTGTCCCAGATTAGCCTGGGCAGTCCGCACAGGGAAAACTGTTTTTAATGCATGTGCTTCAAGTGTTGTCCCAGATTAGCCTGGGCAGTCCGCACAGGGAAAACTGTTCTTAATGCATGTGCTTCAAGTGTTGTCCCAGATTAGCCTGGGCAGTTCGCACAGGCTAATCTGGGACAACACTTGAAGCTGTTAAGGTATGTTTTTAACGGGAGTCTCTAAATGGTAAAAATCGACTTTTAAGTGGAAAGTGTTGTCATTGATAAGCTTGCACGGATTGCACTGCCTAATCTGGGACAACACACATGTGCATTAAGCCCAGAAAGTGTGGCCATTGATTAGCTTGTGTGTATTGGGACCACACTTAATGCATGTGCATTTAGTCCAGTTTTCCCCGGGTGAGGCTTTAATGAACATCTTATATTTCACAGACCACCTAGTGTTGATCATTCTCTCTGTTACAGCTCACAAATCCAGTATAGTCTTGTATTTCACAGACCACCTAGTGTTGATCATTCTCTCTGTTACAGCTCACAAATCCAGTACAGTCTTGTATTTCACAGACCGCCTAGTGTTTATCATTCCCACTGTTACAGCTCACAAAGCCAGTACAGTCTTGTATTTCACAGACCACCTAGTGTTGATCATTCTCTCTGTTACAGCTCACAAATCCAGTACAGTCTTGTATTTCACAGACCACCTAGTGTTGATCATTCTCACTGTTACAGCTCACAAATCCAGTATAGTCTTGTATTTCACAGACCACCTAGTGTTGATCATTCTCACTGTTACAGCTCACAAATCCAGTATAGTCTTGTATTTCACAGACCACCTAGTGTTGATCATTCTCTCTGTTACAGCTCACAAATCCAGTATAGTCTTGTATTTCACAGACCGCCTAGTGTTGATCATTCTCTCTGTTACAGCTCACAAATCCAGTATAGTCTTGTATTTCACAGACCACCTAGTGTTGATCATTCTCACTGTTACAGCTCACAAATCCAGTATAGTCTTGTATTTCACAGACCACCTAGTGTTGATCATTCTCTCTGTTACAGCTCACAAATCCAGTATAGTCTTGTATTTCACAGACCACCTAGTGTTGATCATTCTCACTGTTACAGCTCACAAAGCCAGTACAGTCTTGTATTTCACAGACCACCTAGTGTTGATCATTCTCACTGTTACAGCTCACAAAGCCAGTATAGTGCGTATGCCACGTGCGATAGAGAAGTGTGTGCGCAAGCAGAACATCATGTTCATGCATGAAAGGACGCAGTTTAGTCCGGAATACTTCCAGTTCATGAGAAAGCTCCTCACCTGTAACCAGATGTACATACACACCAACGTCACGCAGGAAAAACTGGTATGTGAGGTTATAACGATTGTATTGCTTTGAAATATATTTAAATATTTATTTGTAAACTTACTTTGACTTTTTAAAAGCCAGATCAAGTTTACATATGAAAAGCAACAGTTTTCATTGAACAGATGTGAGATTTTTCATAATTAATAATTTTCCTACTTTTTTGCCACTTTAATTTAAGTTCTTAGCATATAGATCTTAACTACAAGTATGCATGATCTATTTAAGCCCAGATCTGAGAAAATGGGAATTAATGCATGTGCGTAAAGTCATCCCATGCATTAAGCCCAGTTTTCCAATAGCAAGGCACATGTCTGTTTTCAGTCCCCAGATGTTGAGCAGCTGGCCATGATCAGTACAGACCTTGCCTCTAAGTTCCTCTTCACTGTCGGCTTTCATACCAAGAAATCTCTACGGTAGGTACATATGTGTAATCTGGATAACACAAACACTACCATGTGCTGTTGTGAATATTGCAAACGTTACCAAATACTGAATTATTGTTTATCAATGTCTAAAAGCAGTTTACTCTAATAAGATATATTTCTTTAAATTTAAAAACAGTTATATATCCCAAATTCTGTTGTTGATACAAAGCACCCAAACACTAAAACTTTATCCAGTTTGGCAAACAGATAGCGTGGTTCTGTTATCCAAACACTTAAAATGATTACAAAAATCAGTTTGTATCACAAAATTCAAAAAACTTAGATTAAGTAAAAGAATATTCAAGAAGTCTGCAGAGATAAAAATCTGTCAAGTTTATGTATGTAATAGGGGTTCTCATGATTCCTGGCAGAGTCAAATAAAAAGGTGATAGGTCATGAAATACTTTATACGGCTATTCTCCCCCACCTCTCCCCCACCTCTGCTTCAAGGATGACAGTTTTCAGTTACTGGCAAAAGTATGTGCACTTAGTACTGGTAAAACCAGCTTACCCATGAGGGATGTATTTTAACTGACCACCTTAATATCACTCGAATATTGTTGCAAATCGCAAAAAAAACACCACAATACTGCATACCAATATAAGTTGTCATTTACTTTTGTATGCCCCCTTCAAAGAAGAGGGGGTATAATGTTTTGCTGGATGTCGGTTGGTCTATTGGTAGATCAGTTTGTTTCCGATCAATAACTTGTAAACAGATTGACAATTGGCTTGATACTTCCCATGTGCATTGGCCTTGGACAGTAGATGACACCTATTGAAATTGTCACTAGGTCAAAGGTCACTGTCATAATAAGTGTGAAAATTGTTTCCGATCAATAACTCTTTGTCAACTAAAAATTTATTTAAGCAGCTAAGATACACTTATATGACAAGATTAACTTTTATGGTCAGTTTTGTTGCAAACAATCTAGTGTCAAGGCCCTGCTTGTGGGGGCATATGTCTCCAACCGTGGAGCCCTTTTTTATGCCCCCGAAGGAGGGCATATAGTGAGCGGACTGTCCGTCTGTCCGTCACACTTTGCATTTAGGTTGCGAAAAATTCTCATTACTTCTATGTCCCTTGAGATATAAGCTTCATATTTGGTATGCATGTGTATGGACAAGGCCTTTCCATACACACAAAGATGTTGACCCCTGTGACCTTGACCTTGAACTTGGTGTCCGCGTTTAGGTTTCAAAATCTGCGTTTAAGTTTCAAAAAAAGCTCATAACTTCTTTCAGGTGTTTAAAGGGGGCATAAGTCATCCTATGGTGACAGCTCTTGTTCTTTCTATGTTCAAGTTTATGTCTGTAGGCTTTTGTCAAAGATTTTTTTGTTATCCTCACATTAAAGAACCAAAGAAAATGACAGATTTTACAATTCCGAGAAATTTTATGTAAACAAAATTAAATGCATAAAATATATCTGTATTGTTATGTCCAAGGCTATTTTTTGTTTTCTATTGGTCATATCCATAGCAGTTCAAAAGTCTACTACATTTTATTAACTAAATCTCCAGTAGAATGGAAGCCATTTTTATGGCCCCGGATCGAAAGATCGGGGGTATATTGTTTTTGGCCCGTCCGTCTGTCTGTCTGTCTGTCATTGTGTAAGTCAGTCATTGTATGTGTGTGTCACAAAACTTTAACCTTGGTTAAACTTTTATAACTTTTGCAATATTGAAGATAGCAACTTCATATTTGGCATGCATGTGTATCTCATGGAGCTGCACATTTTGAGTGGTGAAAAATAAAGGTCAAAGTCATTCTCAAGGTCAAAGGTCAAATATCATTGTTTTTTTTGTTCCTAAAACTTTAACCTTCGTTAACGTTTGGTCATAACTTTTTGAATATTGAAGATAGCAACTTGATATTTGGCATGTATGTGTATCTCGTGGAGCTGCACATTTTGAATGGCTAAAGGTCAAGGTCATCGTTCAAGGTCAAAGGTCAAATTTATGGCTTCAAAGCGGCGCAATAGGGGGCATTGTGTTTCTGACAAACACATCTCTTGTCAAGCTAAGATTTGTAGGAAATGCTTTTGCTATGGGCTTTTGTGATATGAACAAAGAAATGTATACTCTGTATTCATGCGTGGATTCCCCGGTTTACAGAATAAAAAAGAACAGTTTATTTGCAACTTAAGCATGTACAGCTCATTGTCAAAAACAATGAAGCATTAATTTCAACATGAAAACACACAATCAGAATAACATCAACAACAAAACATATAAATAAAGGTGAAAGTTCAAACTTACTATTAAATATTTAATCATTATTTTACAAATATATGGATTACAGAGGTGCTGCTACAGAGTGGTACGAGGCTCTGACCAGCAACTTTAGTTCCAGTAAGAATGTGCGTACATGGTTTGCCCAGCACGTCCTCTTCTTACAGCCAGGAAGGTTCGCGGAGTATCTTCTGGAATGCCCCAGCTCTGAGGTAGGGATGAGTCGCGTCTTTAACCCTTTACCTCTTAGAAGCAAAGTCAAAATGTCTATGTGAAAACAGCATAAAACCAGAACAGCCTGCGAGTAACTTGCAGTCGCTGTTCAGATTTTATTCTGTTTGCTGCTCTTCCGTATCTAAGGGTTGAAAATAAAGCCTTTAAAACTTGAATCTAGTAAGAAGGGTCTTTAATTAAATTTAACTTTCTGAGAGACTAAACATGGGTCAAAATACATTTCTAAGTGGTTAAGGTTAAATAAAATCAAGGCTTTATTTCTAACGCATCCAAACTACAAAATGTTGTATATTTACTAATAAACAATGTTAAAGTGTAAATAAATGTCTTAATTGGATTTGCAAGGAACCCAGAGCATGCTTTCTTTTTCACAACATAATGCGTTATAATTGCACACAGGTAGCCATGTAAATGTAGTTATTTGTTGCAACTTTGATTCCTATACAATATGATTGAGTCGTGCTTTTATGATATTTTTCGTTTAAAGGAAGTCTCTTCTTAGAAAAAATCTAGTCTAAGCGGAAGGTGATGTCCCTGATTAGCCTGTGTGGACTTCACAGGCTAATCTAGGACGACACTTTATGCACATGCATTAAACACCCTTTTCACAAAGCGAGGCTACATTGTGTTTCCTTGTATCCCTAGGTGCGCAATGCGTTCGGCAAGGTAGTGGTGTGTCTAGCTCACTTCTCTCTGAATGACGGACCATTCCCTACACAGGCATTGCAGGGTGCGTATTCTAGCTATCTCGTAAGACGGACCTCATCAGACAACTGTTGAACATTGGAGTGTATTTATTTCAGTTTGAGTATATGCAGTTAACAGGGATATAAATAAGTCTGAGCCAATGAGCCCATATATATATGCTGGGCTATTTGGGTTTTGCAGAGAACTCTCATGTTCCATGGTCACAGAACATTAACTGTGAGTGTGGGAATATTTTGTCAAAATATAGTATACATCCCTGAAAACATGATAAATTTAACAGATCCACAATAAGAAGAATTTGTTTCTTGATCTATTAAACATTTATTGACTTCTTTCTCACCTTCGGAATAGTATAAGTTTGAGTTTAACAAAATCCACCTAAAATCTGGAATAGTATTATTTTGATGATGAAAAAATGCCCCTACATTATCAAGAATTAAATAATGTAGATGATATACAGCACTGACTCTATATTACACTGAAGGCAGTCAGTGAGAAGGTATTTATCTAAGAGTGCATTTGTTGTGTCAATTCCTTTTCTAGGTGCTGTGGTCAGCATGGGCCAAATTCCTAACATAACAACCAAAAATTGTAGCAGTGCTAAATTGATCTATAGCAACCTTGCTCTGTGAAAACAGGGTTTAATGTCTGTGCATAAAGTGTCATCCAGGTAAGCCTATGCAGTCCACAGAGGCTTATCAGTGGCAATACTTTCTGCCTAAAGTTGTTTTTCGCTATGAATAGACTTCCTTCAAAGAAAACATTCCATAAAATCGGGAAATGTCGTCCCCGATTAAACTATGCGGATAAAAGACACCAATCTGGGATGACACTTTGACATGCATTAATCCCTGTTTTCCGAAGTGGAGTTTGTATGCAATATTTCGTTCCATCTAGGCACTGTTTGCTCTGCAGACTCCAATTCTACATGGTTGTATATACAATGTTCTATTTCTCTTCCAGGAGCAGTTTGCTCCTCAGACTCCAATCCCAATTTTCTACATACAATATTTTATCTTTTCCAGGAGCTATTTGCTACACAGACCCCTATCCCAATGTTCTACATACAATGTTTTATCCCTTACAGGAGCTGTTTGCTCCCCAGATCCTGCTGCTACCCTGAGTGACCACCTGCTGGTAGCCGTTCTGAACCTACTAAAGAAGGAGGTGTCTGAACACGGGCGCCACCTACAGCAGTACTTCCATCTCTTCCTCATGTACTCTAACCTTGGTGTACAGGAGGTGAGATTCTGATAAACTTAATTATCCCCTGCCATAGGCGGAGGGATATTGTTTTGGCGTTGTCCGTCCGGCACTTTTGTGTCCGGAGCCATATCTTGGAAGTGCTTTGGCGGATTTCATTGAAACTTGGTATGAGTATATATATATGGATAAGAGGATGATGCACGCCAAATGGCATTGTACACCATCTGTTAATAACAGAGTTAAGGCCCTTTGTATCATGAAAAAAAATTATTTTGTGTCCGGAGCCATATCTTGGAAGTCCTTTGGCTGATTTCATTGAAACTTGGTATGAGTATATATATATGGATAAGAGGATGATGCACACCAAATGGCATTGTACAGCATTTAATAATAAAGGAGTAATGGCCCTTTGTATCTTGAAAAAATGCTTTTTTTGTGTGTCCGGAGCCATATCTTGGAAGTGCTTTGACGGATTTCATTCAAACTTGGTATGAGTATATATATATATATATATATGAATAAAAGGATGATGCACGTTGGCGTTGTCCATCTGTCCAAAAAACTCTTGTGTCAAGAAGTATATTGGCGGGGGATATCAATTCAATGAATTTGCTTGTTGATCAGCTTTTTAGTTTGAGCCCATTTATTTCAAATTGATTTCTGGTAAAGCCAAAGGCCTAGTAGATATCATTTTGTAGTAATTTGCCTCCCCTCAATGAGAAATTATTTCACCTAAAAATAGGTAGGAGGCAGGGATCATCGCCTTCTTTCTTTCAAAATATATAGTTGCATGGTAAATTGTTCTAGAAACGTCACCTGCTGAAGTTGAATGTGCCCCAGCTGTTCATGATGGTAGCCCTTGACGACGGTCCAGGCCCACCAATCAAATACCAGTATGCGGAGTTCAGCAAGCTGTACTCGGTGGTCTCACAGCTGGTGCGCTGCTGTGATGTGTCCGCCAAGTGCACCTCCTCTGTGGTGAGTGGAAAGCAAACAAAATTTCCCGACATATACTTATGTTTATTTTAGGAGATTGTGGTATGTTATTCTGAAATGATACTGCCTTATCATTAAGTGCTAATAGTGTAATTAGTATCTTAATGATGTATGTTCCTTCTCATTATAGCAGCAAATGGCCACCTTAGATTTACATGGGAACTTCAGATCAATCTTGAAATTCTCAGTTGGTAGAGTGAGCTCTTGTTTACCGTGATTATTATGATGTTTAAATTTGATGCTCTTTTGACGATCTGTCTGGAAAAAGTGGGCATAATGCATGTGTGTGCAAGTGCAGTCAGCAAAGTGGGCATAATGCATGTGTGTGCAAGTGCAATCAGCAAAGTGGGCATAATGCATGTGTGTACAAGTGCAGCCAGCAGTGGGCATAATGCATGTGTGTGCAAGTGCAGCCAGTAGTGGGCATAATGCATGTGTGTGCAAGTGCAGTCAGCAAATAAGTGGGCATATTGCATGTGTGTGCAAGTGCAGTCAGCAAAGTGGGCATAATGCATGTGTGTGCAAGTGCAGTCAGCTGGGCATAATGCATGTGTGTGCAAGTGCAGCCAGCAGTGGGCATAATGCATGTGTGTGCAAGTGCAGCCAGCAGTGGGCATAATGCATGTGTGTGCAAGTGCAGTCAGCAGTGGGCATAATGCATGTGTGTGCAAGTGCAGTCAGCAAAGTGGGCATAATGCATGTGTGTGCAAGTGCAGTCAGCAGTGGGCATAATGCATGTGTGTGCAAGTGCAGTCAGCAAAGTGGGCATAATGCATGTGTGTACAAGTGCAGCCAGCAGTGGGCATAATGCATGTGTGTGCAAGTGCAGCCAGCAGTGGGCATAATGCATGTGTGTGCAAGTGCAGTCAGCAGTGGGCATAATGCATGTGTGTGCAAGTGCAGCCAGCAGTGGGCATAATGCATGTGTGTGCAAGTGCAGTCAGCTGGGCATAATGCATGTGTGTACAAGTGCAGCCAGCAGTGGGCATAATGCATGTGTGTGCAAGTGCAGTCAGCAGTGGGCATAATGCATGTGTGTGCAAGTGCAGTCAGCAGTGGGCATAATGCATGTGTGTGCAAGTGCAGTCAGCAAAGTGGGCATAATGCATGTGTGTGCAAGTGCAGCCAGCAGTGGGCATAATGCATGTGTGTGCAAGTGCATTCAGCAGTGGGCATAATGCATGTGTGTACAAGTGCAGTCAGCAGTGGGCATAATGCATGTGTGTGCAAGTGCAGTCAGCAAAGTGGGCATAATGCATGTGTGTGCAAGTGCAGCCAGCAGTGGGCATTATGCATGTGTGTGCAAGTGCAGTCAGCAAATGCTTATCAGGGACAACGTCTTCCGCTTTTATGGAATTTTCTGTTAAAGGAAGGTCTCTTCTAAACAAAAATGCACTAAAGCCGAAAATATCGTCCCTTATAAGCCTGTGCTGAATGCACCGGCTAATCTGGGGTGGCACTTTACGCACATGCATTTAGCCCAGTTTCCCAAGACAATAATTATCCGTTGGTTAAGTGAGTTCTAGTTTACAGATTATAATGATTTTTAAATGCAATTCTCATTTGATGATGTGTGCTTACTCAGTGATGGTATGTGCCTCATGCTATCCATGTCTCTGCCCACCCCCCAACACCCCTCTAGCCTGGCAAGGAACCCCTGGCGAACCCCTGCAAAAATCAGAACTAACCATGCTACTATTCTCTTTCTAGCCTGGCAAGGACCCCCTAGCGAACCCCTATGGCGACCAGATCCTGATGGAGATCCAGCCGCAGGTGGCAGAGATCCTCATTGCCCGCACCAGCTATGTGAAAAAACTACTGGAGGAGTGTAACACCACAGAGGACACCACCAGACTCCTGAGGGTACGTTGGGGTTAATAATGTGCTTTCAATAAACATCATCATTGTCAGACAGTCCGATAAAATGTTTCTGACAATCATTTGAAAACTTTTCAATTATATTTTAATGTATTTTATAAGCCTGCAAGCACTTCTTTGGTAAATTGTGTTTTAATGACAAATGAGTTCGAAAATAAAAATGTGCCCAGAAATTAAAAGTTTGTGTTACATAAAGTAAATTCATATGATCAATTAAGGGCCATCATAGCCCTCTTGTCTTAGTGTGGAATTAATTTCAGTAAACAGATTCCCTTGAGCCTGTGCTATAATATTCCCATTGCAGTTCTGTTGCTGGGAGAACCTGCACTTCAGGGACAATACTTTTGGCTTTAACTGGATTTTCCTTCGAACAAAAAATTCATGAAAGCAGAAAGTGTTGTCCCTGATTAGCCTGTGCAGTCTGCACAGGCTAATCTGGGACTACGCTTTTAGCATGTGCATTAAGCCCAGTTTCTCATAACGAGGCTCACATTTATAATGTTCAAATTTCAGTACTGTTGCTGGGAGAACCCCCACTTCTCCTCCACAGTGCTCAGTGAGCTGCTATGGCAGATAGCCTACTCGTACACTTACGAACTGCGGCCCTACCTCGACCTGCTGCTACAGATGCTGCTACTAGAGGACTCATGGCAGAACCACCGCATACACAACGCTCTCAAAGGTATGCTGAACCATCGCATATACAACGCTTTGAAAGGTATAATGAACCATTTCATACACAAAGCTCTCGAAGGTATCATGAACCATTGAATACTGAACAGGCTAATCTGGGACATCATCACCCCACCCCCACCCAGCTCTCATTTCCAATGTTTTCATGTTCATGTTGTATCTCAGGAATCCCAGATGACCGTGACGGCCTGTTGGACACCATACAGAGGTCCAAGAGTCACTACCAGAAGAGGGCCTATCAGTGCATCAAGATGATGGTGGCACTGTTCATGCAGTAAGTTCACAAGATATCTGTCATTGTATACAATGGTTGGCTTAGGCAGAATTTAAAATAAGCACAAATGAAATATTTGCCCGGTGTCTGGTAACAATATATAACAATTTGGGTTTGCTTTCATGGTTATACTGCTAATTTTGAAGACAGCAAAGGAGTAAAAGGTTGATGTGTTTAAGGGATGTCAATTCAAGAGATTTACTGTTTGCGTTGCTATTGCATTTTCAGAAAATTAAAACATGTCATGGCTTGAACAATCTGTGCAAAAAAGTTAAATAAATATTTTTAAAATACTAATGAACAATCTACAAATTAAATTCAAAGAAACATGTCAAGTTTTATTCCATTTCATTTATATAATGAGTGCGCAGTTTGTCCCTAGTGGTAAGACACCACTGTTCAGGCCTGTTCACAACTTTTGTTGAGTTGGATGAAAAGACTGCAAAAGAAAAAAACAGTTTTCAGTAGTTGACCTCTTAATATGTGTCATGTTCTGAAAAAACTGGGCTTAATGCATGTGTGTAAAGTGTCGTCCCAGATTAGCCTGTGCGGACTGCACAGGCTTATCTGGGACGACACTTTACGCACATGCATTTTGCCCAAATTTTCACAGAACAAGACACATATTGTCCCTGTCTCTTCCAGCTGCCCACCTGCCCAGCAGATGCTACAGAGCAACACTGATCTGAAGAGACGTTGGACCATGGCCGTAGAGTGGCTCAATGAAGAGCTGGAGAGGGTGAGAATTACCTCCCTTGAAATAAGAAAGGAATAATTGCCTCCCTTGCAATACAGGAGAAAAATTTACCACTCTTAAAATAAAGAAAAAAGAAATGACCTCCCTTGAAATAAGAGATGAATAATTTCCTCCCTTGCAATACAGGAGACAGATTTGCCACTCTTAAAGTACAGGAGAAGAAATTACCTCCGATAAAATAAACGAGACAGAATTACATAGGGCTGTAACGATACATTCGAATTACTCAAATACGGCTGTGGATGAATCGTATTCGTTATTCGCCACCTCCCGAACCGAATATTTGACGAATACAAACAACGTGGTTTCAAGTTTGAAAGTTTAATCACCTTATCTTACCTTACAAATGAAGGTTCATACAATAAACCCATATATTTAAATGTTCTTCTCCTTATTCCAGCGTTTTTCATCATGTTTACCCCACCCACTAATGGCCACTATGGTACACAGTGAGATTATCAACAAAAATGGCGGGCACCGGTTGAATATTTACGACATTGAATTGAAAAATCTTTCGATGGTTGTTTAATTTTTTTTTAGGTAAATACGAGTAATTTGATGCTCAAACATACACACAAAAGATTAGCAGATGGAATTTCTTTTTTGTTTATCTTTACAACAATGATTGTGAAACTTATCAACAAACATGGAGCCTAGCAAAGGGAAATTAGTTTCATACTATATAATGTCATGTCAAGTTGCTTAATTGTTCTACTCAAGGATTTTATTGGTACTAGTAATGTTTTCAAAACTGTGTTCAAAGTTTAAGCAGTTCTAGTCAGTGTTTTTTGTTATTTCAAAGTGTTATATTTCATATTTTCAGTATGCAATGATACTCAATAAATCAAATTGACAAATACTCATAGTTTCATACTTTATAATGTCATGTCAAGTTGTCAGTATTCCTTTTGTTCATTGAAATTCATATTCCGGAATAAATATTCGTATTCGCCACCCTGTATTTGTGATACGTATCGTATTCGTCACCTAGTGTATTCGTTACAGCCCTAGAATTACCTCCCTTAAAGTATAAGAGAAAAAAATGCCTCCCTTTAAATACAAGAGAACGAATTATCTCCCTTGGAATACAAGAGAAAGAATTACTTCCATTAAATAACAAGATAAATAATTGCCTTTCTTGAATTGCAAGAAAAAAACATATAAGAAAAATGATAACCTCTTGAAATACGAGAGAAAGAATTACCTTCCTTAAAAAATAAGATAAAAAATTAAATCAATGAAATGTTTATACTGATTAATAATGCATTTATCTTATGAATATGAGGGAGAGTTTCATCCATGGAATTTTGCATACTGCTTTCTAATACACATTATGATTGTGAAAATTACATCCGTTATCCTTTAAACTGATAAACCTGAGGAAGTTACATCTTTGAAGTAATGCATTCTGCTTCCTGATAAACACAGGGACTTTCCTCCCATTATGACATCCCTTAAGCTTTTAGCTGATAAACATGAACAAGTGTTTCATCCTTGAAATGTTTTAGTATAAGGGCTTATATTATGTTAACTTTTAGTAATCATTGTTTTACTCTGAAATAACTTTGGTTACAAAATAAGATGCAAATGTAATTATAATTATGTATACATCCCTAAACTTTGTCTAGTGTAATGAGATCTGGTGCATTATGTATTTGTGTCTTGTTCTGAGAAAACTGGGCACAATGCATGTGCGTAAAGTGTCGTCTCAGATTAGCCTGTGCAGTCCACACAGGCTAATCAGGGACAACACTTTCCGCTTAAACTAGATTTTTGGTAAAAAGGGACTTCCTTTAAACAAAAAATACCACTAAAGCGGAAAGTGTCGTCCCTGATTAGCCTGTGCAAACTGCACAGGCTAATCTGGGACGACACTTTACGCACATGCATTAAGCCTGGTTTTCTCTGAACGCGGCTCATTTGGGACATGGATATGTTTTCAGCGCCCCTATCCTAACAATGTGCAGTACACATACAACAACTGGTCCCCTCCTGCCCAGTCCAATGAGACATCCAATGGGTAAGTGTGCACATCTTGTATTCATTCAAGAGGCGTGTGGGTGTATGATATATCATATAAGCTGTGCTCTGGGAAAAGGGGGCTTAATGCCTGTACATAATTAAAGTGTCATCGAAGATAAGCATGTGCAGTATTCACAAGCAAATCAGATATGACACTTTAGTCCAAGACTGGATTTTTTAACCAGGTTTCCTGAAGGAAAAAACTGGTTATTAGATTGGTGAATGTCGGCAAGCAGTTCGGGGGGCAAAACAATTCTTCTGAGCGCAACTCCTCCTTCATTTCTCAACGGATTTCAATGAAACTTTCACAAAATGATTGTCACCAAGTGCCCTGGCCCATATTGTTGGGTTTGTATGATTGAGTCGAAATCAAGGTCGCCATGACTAAAAATATATTTAATTTGACATT
Organism: Dreissena polymorpha; assembly: GCF_020536995.1. Taxonomy (NCBI): domain Eukaryota; kingdom Metazoa; phylum Mollusca; class Bivalvia; order Myida; family Dreissenidae; genus Dreissena; species Dreissena polymorpha. The sequence continues at coordinate 85,685,139 of NC_068360.1, forward strand.
TTCATTTAAGCGCAACTTTTCCTTTATTTCTCAACGGATTTGAATGAAACTTCCACAAATGTTTTATCATCAAATACCCTGGCGCATATTGAATGGGATTTTTTTCCGGTCAAGGTCACTTTGGCTAAAAATACATTTTTATACTTTTCTTCATAGAGCCCTTAGTTTTGGATCAATTCCTTTAATATTTAGTGTTCAATATTTGTAAGATTATACCTCACATTAACATACACTTTAATGGGGTCAAAGGGTTACTTTTGCTAATCCTGTTAAACGTGTCCTTAGCAAAGGGAAATAATAAGCATACTTGGATTAATTCCTGCGTACGGCCCTGTCAAGGGCATTAAAACAAAGGAAACATTACACATTTTCTCTAACGAGGTGATGATGTAAATCAAACACGAAGCAATTTATTACCTGGACCTGTTGTTCACTTTTCACATACACAACCAACAGTACATTGTACTTGGTTCCTAACCATTACTTGTTGCTATGGTAACATTTACACTTGATGAGTTAAACATTTGCACTTCTTCAATAACATAAAACATAATATAGTTTAATGAAGTAATATAAACAAAACTTCAACACCCATAAAAATTAGTGAGCAGAGAAGCTGTTTCAAATCGAAAACCTGGTTTTGTGACAATTTTGTACCTTGTTTTTTGTTAAGAGACTTCCTTTAAACTAAATTCCATGAATATAAGCCGGAAGTGTTTTCCCGGATTAGCCTGCCCAGACTGCACAGGCTTATTTGGGACGACACCACACAGGCTTACACACATGCATTAAGCCCTGTTTTTGTAGTGTGCAGCTCATATCAGTTTTAGTCCAGCCTGTCTAGCAAACATTCTGCTTCATCTTTTATAAATGCTGTTGGGTGAATCCTTTATTTTCTACTGGTGAACATGGTTATCCGGTATTTACCCAATTACGCAAACGCAAATTTAATCGTCTTTTGCCCTCAGGCATGCATCTGCCAGGTTTTATTACTTTTATCCGGTTGTTAAAATTCATGATCAAAGTGTCACAAGATAAGCGAAAACAGGGCCCAAGTCTGTAGAATAACGCGGTAAAATATACTGTCCAAAAATAAACAGACATTAATTATGGACAAAAACCCGTATGTTGGAAAATTAAAAATTAGGAGTCCTGAAAAATAAATATTTTTTGCTAAAAAGGAGGGTGTCTGAAAACTTAGAGTAATTGTGGTAAGTTTCATGAACATTCATTACAGAAAATCCTCCTTTTAAACACATTGAATTATTCAACCTCCATAAAAGTTCGAGTTTGAGAGCATGTATAATCGATCAACCTGGTTGGTCAGTCTGTTTAAATGTTATTTGGGATTGTATTGAAACTTCAAATATGTCCTCAGAATAAAGTGTAGTCTGTTCAGGTTTTATGCTGCTTTGCTGTTCATTAGTATCTTAGGGTTGTAAATGATGCCTTTAAAACATGAATCTTGAAACAGGCCAAACGAGCATATGAGTTGTGCCCTGAAAAATGGGGTTAAATGCATGTGTGGAAAGTGTCATCCCATATTAGCCTTTGCAACTGCTAATCAGGTACAAAACTTTCCGTCTAAACTGGATTTTTGCTAAGAAGAAATTTTATTTAAACAAATAAAGGTGGAAAGTGTCATCCCTTATTAGCCTGAACGGACTGCACTGACTTGGGATGAAACTTTACACACAATCATTAAACCCCCTTTTCACAGGGCAAGGCTAATATAGAAGCTGTATAGGGTTAATAATCCCCTCTCTCCCTATAGGTACTTCCTGGAGCGTTCACAGAGTGCACGTGTCACGCTGGCCAAGGCCATAGAGCTGTGTCCTGACCCTGATGAGGAGGAGGGGGAGGAGTTAACAGACGACCAGGAGCCAGGCGGGCACCATGACGACCCCCAGGGGTCAGCCGGAGGTCAGGAGGGAGAGACCCAGGGGGGCGGGGCTGCAGAGGAGGGGCAGGGGTTAACACAGGGCCTGACCCCTGGTACTGCCAAACTGGTGCAGAACAACCAGGTATGTAAGAGTGTAAGGATCTCTGACAGTTAGGGGAATATACAGGGTCTCAAGCATTTGTGGGGGCTATTCACTATTCATTCAGCTGTGTAGAAGAAAAATTTTACTTAATGCATGTGCGTTAAGTGTTGTCCAAGATTAGCCTGTGCAGTCTGCAGTCAGGGAGGACTCTTTGCTGTTATGGAATTTTTTCTTTAAAACTAAATCTGAAGTCTCTTCTTAATGAAAATCCAGTTAAGGCAGAAGGTGTTGTCCTTGATAAGCCTGTGCAGACTACACAGACTAATCTGGAATGACACCTAATGCTCATGCATTAAGCCCAGTTCATAAAGGGGCAGAAACAGTTGTGAGGGCTATTATTTATTAATTTTGGATATGGTACTAAAAGGACATCACAGGGTGTTGAGACCAAATCAGCCGGGTGTAGCGAACTGCTAATATGCTAAAAATCTTTCTTGTGTTGGCTGATAAAATGTATTTGAGATGATAATGTTACTGGCCTTACAAGTTACAGTCACTACATTTTCCTCATATCCATATGAGCAGTGCTTTGTGAAAAGGGGCTTTAATGCATGTGCGTAAGTTGTAGTTCCAGATTAGCCTGTGCAGTCTACACAGGCTAATCAGGGACGACATTTTCTGCCTTAACTGCATGTTTGCTAAGAAAAGACTTTTTTCACACGAAAAATATCATAAAAGCGGAAAGTGAAGTCCCTTATTATCGTGTCGGACTGCCCAGTCTAATCTGGAAAGACACTACGCACATGCATTAAACAGAGCTAGGTCTATATTGGAAAGACACTACGCACATGCATTAAACAGAGCTAGGTCTATATTGGAAAGACACTACGCACATGCATTAAACAGAGCTAGGTCTAATCTGGAAAGACACTACGCACATGCATTAAACAGAGCTAGGTCTAATCTGGAAAGACACTATGCACATGCATTAAACAGAGCTAGGTCTAATCTGGAAAGACACTACGCACATGCATTAAACAGAGCTAGGTCTAATCTGGAAAGACACTATGCACATGCATTAAACAGAGCTAGGTCTAATCTGGAAAGACACTACGCACATGCATTAAACAGAGCTAGGTCTATATTGGAAAGACACTACGCACATGCATTAAACAGAGCTAGGTCTAATCTGGAAAGACACTACGCACATGCATTAAACAGAGCTAGGTCTAATCTGGAAAGACACTACGCACATGCATTAAACAGAGCTAGGTCTATATTGGAAAGACACTACGCACATGCATTAAACAGAGCTAGGTCTATATTGGAAAGACACTACGCACATGCATTAAACAGAGCTAGGTCTAATCTGGAAAGACACTATGCACATGCATTAAACAGAGCTAGGTCTAATCTGGAAAGACACTACGCACATGCATTAAACAGAGCTAGGTCTATATTGGAAAGACACTATGCACATGCATTAAACAGAGCTAGGTCTAATCTGGAAAGACACTATGCACATGCATTAAACAGAGCAAGGCCTAATCTGGAAAGACACTACGCACATGCATTAAACAGAGCTAGGTCTAATCTGGAAAGACACTACGCACATGCATTAAACAGAGCTAGGTCTAATCTGGAAAGACACTACGCACATGCATTAAACAGAGCTAGGTCTAATCTGGAAAGACACTATGCACATGCATTAAACAGAGCAAGGCCTAATCTGGAAAGACACTACGCACATGCATTAAACAGAGCAAGGCCTAATCTGGAAAGACACTATGCACATGCATTAAACAGAGCTAGGTCTAATCTGGAAAGACACTATGCACATGCATTAAACAGAGCTAGGTCTATATTGGAAAGACACTACGCACATGCATTAAACAGAGCTAGGTCTAATCTGGAAAGACACTATGCACATGCATTAAACAGAGCAAGGCCTAATCTGGAAAGACACTACGCACATGCATTAAACAGAGCTAGGTCTAATCTGGAAAGACACTACGCACATGCATTAAACAGAGCTAGGTCTAATCTGGAAAGACACTACGCACATGCATTAAACAGAGCTAGGTCTAATCTGGAAAGACACTATGCACATGCATTAAACAGAGCTAGGTCTAATCTGGAAAGACACTACGCACATGCATTAAACAGAGCTAGGTCTAATCTGGAAAGACACTATGCACATGCATTAAACAGAGCAAGGCCTAATCTGGAAAGACACTACGCACATGCATTAAACAGAGCTAGGTCTATATTGGAAAGACACTACGCACATGCATTAAACAGAGCTAGGTCTAATCTGGAAAGACACTATGCACATGCATTAAACAGAGCAAGGCCTAATCTGGAAAGACACTACGCACATGCATTAAACAGAGCAAGGCCTAATCTGGAAAGACACTATGCACATGCATTAAACAGAGCTAGGTCTAATCTGGAAAGACACTACGCACATGCATTAAACAGAGCTAGGTCTAATCTGGAAAGACACTACGCACATGCATTAAACAGAGCTAGGTCTATATTGGAAAGACACTACGCACATGCATTAAACAGAGCTACGTCTATATTGGAAAGACACTACGCACATGCATTAAACAGAGCAAGGCCTAATCAGGAAAGACACTACGCACATGCATTAAACAGAGCTAGGTCTATATTGGAAAGACACTACGCACATGCATTAAACAGAGCTAGGTCTATATTGGAAAGACACTACGCACATGCATTAAACAGAGCTAGGTCTAATCTGGAAAGACACTACGCACATGCATTAAACAGAGCTAGGTCTATATTGGAAAGACACTACGCACATGCATTAAACAGAGCTAGGTCTATATTGGAAAGACACTACGCACATGCATTAAACAGAGCTAGGTCTATATTGGAAAGACACTACGCACATGCATTAAACAGAGCTAGGTCTAATCTGGAAAGACACTACGCACATGCATTAAACAGAGCTAGGTCTAATCTGGAAAGACACTATGCACATGCATTAAACAGAGCTAGGTCTAATCTGGAAAGACACTACGCACATGCATTAAACAGAGCTAGGTCTATATTGGAAAGACACTACGCACATGCATTAAACAGAGCTACGTCTATATTTTTGATCCTCGTTTGTACAGCACAGTATGTAGGTCTTCGATAAATCAAAACATTTTTTCTAGTGTCCTTTATCTACTGATGTCTCAATTATAGTTGAACCAACTAAGGTTTTACTTTATTTAAGAGTGCCATATATTTGTTTACCCCAACGAAGTTTGAAGGGTCTATACTTGAGTCACTTTGTAAGTTTTTCAGTCGGTCAGTTTGTCTGCATACAATGCTATAAGTTTGTGGAATGAACAACTTTAAAATTGTTCAAGCGATTAAATTAAAATTCACATACTAGTATATCATAACCATGAAGTCCAAGACACTGTTCATCCCCTCCCAAATCATCCATGCATTTCTTAGTTATATGCCCTTAAAACATATCTGAAAATGGTCACATTTGTAACAAAGCTTTTGTTAGTTGCTTCACTAAACATTTAATTTGAAATGTTCCGGAAAATGTACATTTACATATGTGGTATGCAAATTCAGTATCACAATTAAATACTTCTTGGTGCAGTTGACGCTAGAGAAGCAGGCGCCTGTAACCCCTAACAACCAGATCAACAACCCCCTGACAACCACTACTACCCCGCTCATGGTGGGGAGTGTGAGCGCCTCATCCAGTACTGAGCCCGTCCCATCCACTGTACAGCAGTCTGAAACACCGGGGGAGGTACCCAGGATAGATACGAAGGTAGAACTACTTTCAACCTAGTAATTTCAAAGACTTTGTGGATATTGTGTCCGCCTAGCGACCAGGGTTCATGAGTTTGATTCCCACTCTGGGCACGTTCTTTACATCTCTCAAAAGACAAAGTGCTGGTTCTACCCAGGAAACTGACTCGGGAAGTTATCAATAAGCCATAGGCTTTTTATGCAACGGAGCTTAAATAAATAGATATAAAAAGTTATTTTAGCATGAGTACATAAAAAGCTATTTCTGATGGAGATACATTGTAGTCTGTTTTTACTTAGAAGAAACAGTAGATTATGCCAGTGTCTATTAACCCTTTTCCAACTCAGAAGCAAAGTGAAAATGGCTTTTACAACCAGCATAAAACCAGAACAGCCTGCGAGTATCTCGTAGTCTGTTTAGGTTTTAAGCTGTTTGCTGCTCATCAGTATCTAAGGGTTGGAAATGAAGCCTTTAATTTAAAGCTTGAATTTAGTAAGAAAGGTCTTAAATTAAATTTAACTTTATAAGGGCCTGCAAATGCGTCAAAATACATATCTAAGTGGTAAAGGGTTAAAAGATGTGGAGCATTCTCTCTGATTGAGTAATAGGATGTTTGAGTGCCAGGTTGGACAATATAGTAATGCGATCTGTATATGGCAGAACCACATGGGTCTGTATTCTTATAGTTTAAAAAGGAAATGTTGAATTTTATAATAAAAAATATATAGTTTTCATTTTGAACTAGTAAAATCATAAATTTGTTGCGTATTTTCACATACTGCCGGCTAGCTCATTTGGTTGGGTGTTGCACTGCAATTCTAAGGATAGGGGGTTGTATTACCTGCCCAGTCCCATAACTTATGTAAGGGTAAGTCAGTAAATCCTTTCTACAGCCATTCTCCCCTGACATCTAAGTAAAGTAAAACAGTGGTAAGTTACTCTATAAGAGTCGTGCTCTGAGAAAACTGGGCATAATGCATGTGCGTAAAGTGTCGTCCCAGATTTGCCTGTGCAGTCTGCACAGGCTAATCAGGGACGCCACTTTCCGCCTAAATTGGATTTTTGCTAAAAAGAGACTACATTTGAATGAAAAATAAAAATAAAAGCGGAAATTGTCGTCCCTGATAAGCCTGTGCAGACTGCACAGGCTCATCTGGGACGACACTTTACGCACATGCATTAAGCCCAGTTTTCTCAGAACGTGGCTCATATTATAAATCAGTATGTGCACTTTGTACTGGTAATCTGCCAACTCAGACAAAGTGAGAGTCGGTTAATGGACTGTTAAGTTATGACCGAAACACTGTTGAAAATAGCAATAAATCCAGCTCAAACATGAGATTGCTGCTCTGTGTAAATAGGGTTTAATGCATGTGCGTGAAGTGTCAACCAGTTAAGCCTTTGTCACTTTCCGCTTTTGTGGAATTTTTTGTTAAAAAGAAGTCAATTCTAAATTAAAATCCAGTATAGCCTTTAGGCAAAAAATGTCAGAAGGCACAGGCTTATCTGGGTCACACTCACGCCTAAGGCTCCTTTTTCTCAGATCCATGTTCTTTTTTTTTTTTGTTAACAAGCCCACAGAGGAGGTGAAAGCTGAGGAACAAACATCCCCACAGGAAACCAGTGGTACGCCTGGCAAGTCGGGTACCAAGGACAAAGGGAAGCAAGTCTGAGATGGAGTTATTGCCCTTGATTGGGATAGCAACATGGGAGAAATAGTCAAGAAGACATTGGGAAGATGTGTAGCCGTTCAGCCATGGTTTGAAAGTGGAATTGGTTGGCTACAGTGTTTAAACAGTTATATATTTTACAAATATGATGTGTATAGTATTATTGCTTATGTGTATCTCTGCGTGTTTAAACACATGGAGGTTTCATTTTGACTTTGTTATCCAAAAGTGATTTATTCTGCAACATGTAAATACATGCAGTGCAGACTGGCAGGACACCTGTCATTTGTTGTTTCTGTTGCTTGTTTTGCTTCGCTTTGTCAATGTTTGAATTATATGAATTGTTAAACTTGTGTTTTTAACTTTGGTGCATGTTGGAATGAAGTTTAATTCATTTGTTACTCAGTTGATATTGTTGTTAGAGAGGGCACCTTTCATTGAGACTTTATCAACATTTACATTATTACTGGAGGAAGTCAGTGGAAAACATATTGCATGATTGATTAAATACTGGGTATGCACTTTGTTTTGTTTAGCAATGTTTTAAATTGTTTAAAATCCATGGAACATGCTCACGTCAGTATGGAGACATTATTTGAAGTAATATAAATCAAGTGATATACATTGAGGTTTGAGAGTAAACCAGGTGCATCAGATATAGAAATGTTACGTATATACAACAGCTTCATGTTGAGTCATATACGAGTCGCGCTCTGACTAAAGCTGGTTTAATGCATGTGCATAAAATGTCAGCCCAGATTAGTCATTTCTGATTTTATAAAAAAAAAATACAAAAGTCTCCTATCAAAAATCTAGTTTAGGCGGAAAGTGTCCTCACTGATTAGCCTGTGCAGATTGCACAGGCTAATTTGGAAGGACGCTATACGCTAATGCATTAAACCCCTTTTGACATATAGTTATAATTCACTAGCCAACAGGCCTTGATTTTTCTGAATTCTTAGGCCAGTTTTAACAGGATTAGCTAAAAATTGAATTTTAAAAATATTTTAAGCTTCAAAGGAGACATTTATTAAAAAAGGGTGACATACATTCTAGTTTGTACAAGATCATCAACTTTCTGTACAGTAATATGAATCAATTAAATAAACTACTTAGGCCAGTTATTCCGAAAGCATGCTTAAAAATTTGAAAGAAATTGGGCGCAGGTGTGTAGCGTTTGTTGTATCACAGAATTACATGTTTACTTGTTACATTGACAAGTGAAGTAAGTCTATAAGAACAATTGTTGCCGAGACGTGTTTTTTTCTTTGTTTTCGAGAGCTTCATACATTTGCTAATTATATGTCCATACAGCATGATCTACACTGTTTATACATGTATTCTGTAATTTACTTGTGTTAGCAAATGTTACATGGCATGTAATTTATACTCGAATATGTTTCTTAAAATGGATTTCACCACAATGTTTCTTGTTTCTACTGTTTATTAGTTCGCTTTCAAATGCAGAGTGTACATTTCTTGTGTGAACGTATTTTTACAATATCTGTGTACATATTATTGATTATTTATCAAGCTCTTAAAACACATATGAGCTTTTGTTAAAGATTATTCATGCCTGTTTCCTACACTTAGTATATGTTGTTGTTTGTATTGTTGAATTCTTTACTGGGCACACTTTGTCATATAAAATGCCTTTTATGCAGAGTTCAATTCTGTTTCTTTCTGTATGGTATCTAAACAAAAATATCGCAAGTTCTTGGATTAATTGAACAAAATTAAAGTGCGTAATGTTGAACTGTTAGATTTCAAAAATGCTAGTCGTTCTTTTATATTTGAGCATCCATTTGACCATTTTTAACTGAAAAAACATGTGTGATTATTGTGAAGTATGTCTAGTTAAAAAGTCATATTCAGTATTCGTCATTCGTTGGATTCAACCATTTCCTTACATTGAGCATAGAGTGAATGTTATGAATGACTCGTGCTTTACTTGTGAATGTATCCAGCATTTTACGTAAATAAGAACTTGCCAGCTTGTGTTTAATCACATTCCCTGCTTTTGTTGATGGAATATTTCCATTCATGGAATATCACAAACTGTACTACAGACTCTTTTGTTTAAGATGTGTTAAAACCTTTTAAATGCACGATATATGTAACGAGATTTCCTAAAAATAACAACTTATATTGAAGACAATGAGTCACCCAGTCCCTGCTGATGTGATGTACATATTGTAAGTAGTTGGAGTGCACGACTTGAAATACATCAGCAGGCCTTAGCCGTGTTGCATTGTCCTTATACTTGAAACTTGTTCCAGACACTTGTTCTTTAGTGGTTTTGTGCCCTCTTAAATACTATCACCACGTTAGGATCTTTGATCTTTGGTTGTTTAAAAACTGTATACAATATCTTGCAACTTGTACTTTCTATTAATAAATAAAAGTTATTGATCAGCATACCAGCATACATAATTGAAGTTGAAGATCCATGGTTTCTATTCACCTCGATACGACCTTTTTGTCACTGTATATGATTTAATTCCATGCAAGTTGCGTAATGTACTAAGTTGCAGACCCATATTGCAAAGCAGTCGTGAAATCTGGTGACAGGACCCATATTGCAAAGTGCTCATGAAATCTGGTGACATGACCCATATTTCAAAGGGTTTGTGAAATCTGGTGACAGGACCCATATTTCAAAGGGGTCATGAAATCTTGTGACAGGACCCATATTTCAAAGTGATCAGGATATTTGGTGACAGGACCCATATTGCAAAGCGGTCATAAAATAGGGTGACAGGAGTTCGAGAATGGATTACCTTGTGAGTATTGACCGTAGCTGAATCCTCTGACTCGGTGTTCTGTGAACACACTCTGTCATACTCTCTAGGACATGTTTATAATGCTGCCCATACAAGCTGTGTCGTGGCTTGAAAGCATTAATGGATATATGTACAAGAAGGACTATAAAAGTCACTATAGCTCTTAAGGGATGTCACTCTGTGGTTGATTCGTATACTTCTGTTTGATAGAAGAAATTTGTGATTGTTTGATACTTGTTGTTGCTTGATTTGTGATGTTTTATTAGCTGAAGGACTAAATTATTTTATAATGATTAAACTTTTCACAAAATCCCTGGTGAGTGGTGGTGTTTGGTTTACTTTATTGATAGTTTAACCTCGGTTGCCCTTTCAGTTTTGCGTGCATTACAAATAGAAATTGTTTCATTGAAAGGGATCATGGCCTTTTCTAGACATGACTTCTCCGGGTGTACATTCCGGCCGGGCTAGTTCTGGTGGTACAGGTCGGTATGGGTAGGGTGAATGGTTTTGATTTAGCTTAAGCGCAATATTAAGGGGGTTCTGCAATTTGTATTCCCCACCCTTTTTAAAATGTGGCACTCTTCCATTGTTATGCCCCATCCTATTAAAAAGAGTCGTATCTTTGGTCACTTTTTTATTTATATATGTTCGCATAAAAACAGGCACATACAATATGTTTTATTGGCTATTTATGATTATTTTATAGATTAACATACATAATTACTTGATGCTAGCATCAAATTATTTTTTAGCTCATCTATTTTTTGAAAAAAAAAAAGAGCTATTGTCATCACCTTGGCGTCAACGTCGGCGTCCGGTTAAGTTTTGCGTTTAGGTCCACTTTTCTCATAAAGTATCAATGCTATTGCATTCAAACTTGGTGCACTTACTTACTATCATGAGGGGACTGGGCAGGCAAAGTTAGATAACTCTAGTGTGCATTTTGACACAATTATGTGCCCTTTTTATACTTAGAAAATTGAAAATTTTGGTTAAGTTTTGTGTTTAGGTCCATTTTATTCCTTAAGTATCAAAGCTATTGCTTTCATACTTGCAATACTTACTATCATAAGGGGACTATGCAGGCAAAGTTATGTAACTCTGACTGGCATTTCAACAGAATTATGTGCCCTTTTTATACATTGAAAATTTGGTTAAGTTTTGTGTTTAGGTCCAATTTATTCCTAAAGTATCAAAGCTATTGCTTTCATACTTGCAACACTTACTAATTATCATAAGGGGACTGTGCAGGAAAAGTTGTGTAACTCTGACTGGCATTTTGATGGAATTATGGGCCCTTTATACTTAGAAAATTGAAAATTTGGTTAAGTTTTGTGTTTGGTCCACTTTACCCCTAAAGTATCATAGATATTGCTTTCATACTTGGGACACTCGCAAACTATCATAAGGGGACAGTAAAGGTCAAGTTGCATAACTCTGGTTGTCATTTTTACGGAATTATGGCTATTTTTTTACTTAGTAACTTTGACTATATGGTTAAATTTTGTGTTTGGATCCACTTTACTTCTAAAGTATCAAGGCTATTGCTTTCAAACTTCAAATACTTTCATGCTATCATGAGGGTACTGTACCTGGCAAGTTGAATTTTACCTTGACCTTTGAATGACCTTGACTCTCATGGTCAAATTATTAAATTTTGCTAAAATTGCCATAACTTCTTAATTTATGATTAGATTTGATTGATACTTTGACAAAACAACCCTTACCCCCACCCCACCCCGATTCCCCCCCCCCCCCCCCCCCCCAAAAAAAAAATTTTTAATTTTTTTTTTAAAGATCATCTTATGAATGACCACCACACCCTGACACTATAACCCCCCAACCCCCCCCCCCCCCCCCCCCCAAATTTTAAACATGGTTAAAAAATACAAATATTTTTTTGTATTATTTTATTTTTGAAATACTGTCCAACCATCCCACCCAAGAATCCTCCCCCCCCCCCCCCCCCAAAAAAAAAATGCATTTTTTTCATTTTGGGAAGAAAATGTAATAAATTACCACACCCCCACACTATACACACCCCCTCCACTCCACCCCTCCATCCTTTGTGATTGAAATTGAGATAGGTCCCTTCACCTTTAAAAACAAAAATAGATGAGCGGTCTGCACCCACAAGGCGGTGCTCTTTTTTTTATAATATTACAACTTATATGGTTGTCCTTTCAACTCTGATCTACCTGTGCATTGTGAAATATTTCTTCTGTTTATATTTTTGGCCAAACAACATTACATTACTGTATGACTTTGACATCATTTCGTGTGTTTAAGTTTATATTGATACTACTGAGGGACAAAACATAAATGAAAACAAAAACAGTTACATGTTTATAAGGTATATTTTATTTCAATATTTCTACATAAAATAATAAGAAATATAAATAAATTACTCTAGACACCTGTCATGTCACTTTTAGCATTGACAGAGAATATTTTGAACTAAAAACGGTGTGTTAATTTCAAAAAAAAAAATTGGAACAGAATAGAACATTTCCAGAATTTAGCCACATTATGGAAAAATGGGGTTTAATGCATGTGCGTAACGTGTTGTGCCATATTAAGCATTCAGTCAGAACAGGCTCATCAGGGTCGCCACTTTCTGCTTGATTGGAATGTTGAGTTGAAAGTAAGTGTGTTCCAAACTAAAATCCGGTTTAAGGGGAAAGTGTTGTCCTTGATAAGCACTGTTTTCGCAGAATGCGCTCACGTGTGAAGCATTAGACCAGGGCTGTTGAATCAGCATCTCCAATAATCTAGTCACATATGCATGCCACATTTATTATTTCAGGATTCTTACACTGTCATGTCAAGTGCTGATTTAAGTTTTTTTAAAACACTGATGAAACATTCTCATTTTAACCTCAATTTGTACATGTATCAACTGTACATTGCCTGGAATATGTGTCCCAACAGTCATGGTTTTTGTCCCAACAGTCACGGCTGTTTAAAGTGCCTCTATTTCTGCTTTAAAATCACCCTAAATATAAGCATGCATGTCATTGTCTGGATTGAACAGCCATTGAGAGAATAAGACTGGACTTTGACCTTTCAGGTTTATCGATTCATCATACTAACTATAGAAACTTTTTGTCCCAACAGCCACGGCTGATTTACTATACACAGATCACAAAATGTTAATGGACCCCAAATGAAATACTCTGTGGTCCACATGATTCCCAAACCTCTGTTGTTATTATGTGTGTTACATTGTAGTGCAAAATATGCATAAATACACACAAAATAATGGTCTTAATGCAATGGAACTTGTCCAAAAAGTCACATTTATATATTTAATTAATTCTTAAAAATATTTACACTAAACCGTTAAATATTTCAACAGAAATTATTTTTTCTCACTACTTTGGTTTTCATCTTGCATAAAATAATGAAAAATATAGATCTACTAGGTACATTTGATTAAATACTGAATTATATAATGGCAATAAATTAAGTAGGAAGTGCAACATAATATTGCGTTTTTATACTTATTTTTCAAAACATAAAATACAAGATTAGTTTCCTTGCCAGCCAAATAAAACAGTATATTGTGTAAATGTATAAAAGAGCAAGAATTCTCCTCCATTACACTAATAACTAATACTTCATATGTTACTTCTCATTTTTGTACCAACAGTCACGGTTTTAGTGATTTAATTCGTGACATCATATCTCAAAAACTACCCAAGATAAGTTGGTCAAATTTTGAACATTGATTTTAATGCCATGGTATCAAATGATAAACATGTTTGTGTACAAAATAGTCCTTGATTCTTCTTTAAATAAAACTGACCATGTTCAAGACTCTTTTTACACTACCTTTAGACCCTTATTATGCCCCCCTTCGAAGAAGAGGGGTTATATTGCTTTGCTCATGTCGGTCGGTCTGTCGGTAGGTCCATCCACCAGGTGGTTTCCGGATGATAACTCAACAACGCTTGGGCCTAGGATCTTGAAACCTCATAGGTACATTGATCATGACTCGCAGATGACCCCTATTGATTTTGAGGTCACTAGGTCAAGGTCACGGTGACCCAAAATAGTAAAATGGTTTCCGGATGATAACTCAAAACCGCTTAGGCCTAGGATAATGAAACTTGATAGGTAGATTGATCATGACTCGCAGATGACCCCTATTGATTTTCAGGTCACTAGGTCAAAGGTCAAGGTCACGATGATCCGAAATAGTAAAATGGTTTCCGGATTATAACTCAAGAACGCTTAGGCCTAGGATCATGAAACTTGATAGGTAGATTGATCATTACTCGCAGATGACCCCTATTGATTTTCAGGTCACTAGGTCAAAGGTCAAGGTCACAGTGATTCGAAATAGTAAAATGGTTTCCGGATGATTACTCAAGAACGCTTAGGCCTAGGATCGTGAAACTTGATAGGTAGATTGATCATGACTCGCAGATGACCCCTATTGATTTTCAGATCACTAGGTCAAAGGTCAAGGTCACGGTGACCCGAAATAGTAAAATGGTTTCCGGATGATAACTCAAGAACGCTTAGGCCTAGGATCATGAAACTTGATAGGTAGATTGACCATGATTCGCAGATGACCCCTATTGATTTTCAGGTCAAAGGTCAAGGTCACGGTGACCCGAAATAGTAAAATGGTTTCCAGATGATAACTCAAGAACGCTTATGCCTAGGATCATGAAACTTGATAGGTAGATTGATCATGAATCGCAGATGACCCCTATTCATTTTCAGGTCACAAGTTCAAAGGTCAAGGTCATGGTGACCTGAAATAGTAAAATGGTTTCCGGATTATAACTTAAGAACGCTTATGCCTAGGATCATGAAACTTGATAGGTAGTTTGATCATGACTGGCAGATGACCCCTATTTATTTTCAGGTCACTAGGTCAAAGGTCAATGTCACAGTGACCCGAAATAGTAAAATGGTTTCCGGATGATAACTCAAGAGGGCTCAGGCCTAGGATTATGAAACTTCATAGGTACATTGATCATGACTGGCAGATGACCCCTATTGATTTTCAGGTCAAAGGTCAAGGTCACGGTGACCAGAAATAGTAAAATGGTTTCTGGATGATAACTCAAGAATGCTTATGCCTAGGATCATGAAACTTGATAGGAAGATTGATCATGACTCGCAGATGACCCTATTGATTTTGAGGTCACTCAGTCAAAGGTCAAGGTCACGGTGACCCGAAATAGTAAAATGGTTTCTGGATGATAACTCAAGAACGCTTATGCCTAGGATCATGAAACTTGATAGGTACATTGATCATGACTCGCAGATGACCCCTATTGATTTTCAGGTCACTATGTCAAAGGTCAAGGTCACAGTGATTCGAAATAGTAAAATGGTTTCCGGATGATAACTCAAGAACGCTTAGGCCTAGGATCGTGAAACTTGATAGGTAGATTGATCATGACTCGCAGATGACCCCTATTGATTTTCAGATCACTAGGTCAAAGGTCAAGGTCACGGTGACCCGAAATAGTAAAATGGTTTCCGGATGATAACTCAATAACGCTTAGGCCTAGGATCGTGAAACTTGATAGGTAGATTGACCATGATTCGCAGATGACCCCTATTGATTTTCAGGTCAAAGGTCAAGGTCACGGTGACCCGAAATAGTAAAATGGTTTCCAGATGATAACTCAAGAACGCTTATGCCTAGGATCATGAAACTTGATAGGTAGATTGATCATGAATCGCAGATGACCCCTATTCATTTTCAGGTCACAAGTTCAAAGGTCAAGGTCATGGTGACCCGAAATAGTAAAATGGTTTCCGGATTATAACTCAAGAACGCTTATGCCTAGGATCATGAAACTTGATAGGTAGTTTGATCATGACTGGCAGATGACCCCTATTTATTTTCAGGTCACTAGGTCAAAGGTCAATGTCACAGTGACCCGAAATAGTAAAATGGTTTCCGGATGATAACTCAAGAGCGCTCAGGCCTAGGATTATGAAACTTCATAGGTACATTGATCATGACTGGCAGATGACCCCTATTGATTTTCAGGTCCAAGGTCACGGTGACCCGAAATAGTAAAATGGTTTCTGGATGATAACTCAAGAATGCTTATGCCTAGGATCATGAAACTTGATAGGAAGATTGATCATGACTCGCAGATGACCCTATTGATTTTGAGGTCACTCAGTCAAAGGTCAAGGTCACGGTGACCCGAAATAGTAAAATGGTTTCCGGATGATAACTCAAGAACGCTTATGCCTAGGATCATGAAACTTGATAGGTACATTGATCATGACTCGCAGATGACCCCTATTGATTTTCAGGTCACTAGGTCAAAGGTGAAGGTCACAGTGACCCGAAATAGTATAATGGTTTCCCGATGATAACCCAAGAAAGCTTATGGCTAGGATCATGAAACTTCATAAGTACATTGATCATGACTAGCAGATGACCCCTATTGATTTTCAGGTCACTAGGTCAAAGGTCAAGTTCACAGTGACAAAAAACATATTGTCAAAATGGCTGTCACTACAACTGAGAGCCCATATGGGGGGTATGCATGTTTTACAAAGAGCCCTTGTTAAATTCCATGTATTAAACATTTATTTTAACAAGACTCGCTGCCAAATTACAATTTTATTTTTTATCATTAAAATTATTTTTAAGAAGCTAACTCGACAAATTTCACATGGTTAAGACATTTAAAAAGGAAATTTTTGCATTGTAATTCATATACAATGTATTTGAATTATAAATAACAACTATTATTATATACAGAATGTCAATATACTATTTATGTTAAGATTTCCATGCTATTTCAGTATTTAAATTACTTTATGAACTATAAAATATAATTATTATTATTTTAAGATCTTGTTGATACAAGAATTCATGTGCTGGTGTATCTTGGCATTGTAATTTCGAAACAAAGAAAACGCAGCTTATCTTCGTGTTAATATATTCCTGCAGGCTTAAATTTGGGGCTGAATTTCGGCCCCATAACACTTGTGTGTGTGGGGGGGTGTCTTTCCGCGTCTGAAGCTGTAAGTCTTATGTGAGGACCTGAGTGAACTCATCCCTAACTTGCTTTCTGGACTCCCAAAAATGAGGACGAATTTTAAATTCAATCTGCAAATTTCAGCTGAAACAAATTTCAATTTGGTGTGGTCTTTTATTGTGAGGGGAAGCTGGAGTACCCGGAAGAAACCCCTCTTGTCTGGTACGGTGACCACCAACCAAACTTGCATGCCTCCGGGAATGTGGATTGAACTTTGGTTGCCTCAGTGAGAAGCATGCCAATAACCCTTAGAAAAAATATAGATTGTTCCCCAAATTGGACCCCATAATTCTCCTCAGAAAGCTATGACCAATCTTGGCTTAATTTTGTATAATTAAATGTGTAGGTACATCAAATAAACTTCAAGGGGAATCTGGCCTAAGATATTTAAGATGTTGAATCTACAAAATAATAGCCTGGCTTTGCAAATAAACGCATATTTATCAAAAGATAAACTTGAAAATGACTATTGATAAAACATTTTTAGTCCTCTTAAAACTTATGTATGCTTTATGAACTATTAATACCTCGATCTTAGCCTTCTGTGTCTGCGGAAATATGTATGACGCAGTTCATTTCAATTGCATACATAATGGAAAGGGTGTCAGACAATTCACCCCCAAGACAATTCACCCCCTGGACAACTCACCCCCAGAATTTGATTTCCTTGGACAACTCACCCCCAAAGTCAACTCAACCCCAAGACAATTCACCCCCATATTTTTATGAGATTTTAAAGTCATTTTCATTTGTCATATTTGAACATAAGTTGTGAGCAGATGTTTTGGGTGTTATAATTTTGACTTGGCAGCAAAATTTTGACTTAATAATAATAAACTGTAGTATGTATATGAAAGATGACATTGTGATTTTTGTCAAATGCAATTCAACCAATTTATTTTTCTATAAACTGTGTTACATTATGTTAAATAGAAATAAATAAAGTAATTTCATTCAATTCTTCGAATTTTACATTTTAACAGTAATTAATTTATTCATGATGAAAGG
The DNA here is from genome assembly GCF_020536995.1 of Dreissena polymorpha. NCBI lineage: Eukaryota > Metazoa > Mollusca > Bivalvia > Myida > Dreissenidae > Dreissena > Dreissena polymorpha. The sequence continues at coordinate 85,703,409 of NC_068360.1, forward strand.
ATAATTAATTTAATAAAATACAATGGTTTAAATCAGAAAAATCTTAATTACAGAAAGGAAATTTAATCTGGTAAGAGCGTGCCATTTATGGGTATTACAATCAAGCATTCACACCCCTGATGAGGCTTTATCAAAGTGTCAAAACAGATTAATCAAAGTGTCAAACAGATCAACAAAGACTTCAGTTACACACATTGACAAATAATTATGTTGGGATGCGCAATTCAAATGGTCTATAAACATCTCAGAAGATAAAACAAACAAGTTCATAAATATTAATTATGGCTTTTATTGCAAATGTCTATATAAATTTCACAAATATGATTTTCAATAACATATCTTTTTATACATCTACCAAGAATATTTACATTAGACAAACACAACACATATAACAAGAGTATTTACGAGAAACAATCACAATTAACAGACAAGCACAACAAATAATACAAGGGTACTTGCATGAAACAAACACAACAGATTAACTTACATGTTTTTCAATAACATACCTTTTATACATATACCAAGAATATTTACGTGAGACAAACACAACACGTATGACAAGAGTAATCTAAACATAATGAGAAAATATCTGGGGGTGAATTGTCCATGGAGCAGGGGTGAATTGTCTAGGGGGTGAGTTGTCTCCTGGGGGTGAATTGTCTTGGGGGTGAATTGTCTTATTCCCGTTGAAAGATAATTCATGCAATAATCTTATTTATATGTGTAATACTATGCTTGCATTATGATTATATAAAAAAACTACATATAACCATGTGAAATGTCTAACATGATCCAACTCATAGAAAACCCAACAAAATTAATTGTTGAAAAATGTATTCAATCGGCTGCCGGTCGGGCTGACTCAGATTCTACCTTGGGCTTTAAGCTCTGCAAAAACGGGGTATAATCAATGTGCGTAAATTGTCGTACCAGGTTAGCATGTGCAGTCCGCATAGCCGAGTCAGGGACGACGCTTTCCGCCAGAACAGAATTGTCGCTGAGAAGAGAAGAGACTTTTTTGTAACGAAACATACCATAAAAGCGGAAAGTGTCGTCCCTGATTGACCTGTGCACAAAACGCTCAATCCATAAACGGACTACACATGCTAATATGGGGCGACACTAAGAAACTAAATGACCCGCGTCGCGCAAAAACCGGATCTTATGCCATATGCCACCAGCCTAGCTCCAGCCTAGCCTGCGCACCCGCTAATGACACCATGTATTTGCATTTTGAAGTGTATTAGGTCCTTCCGCGCCCAAGGCTGCGTTATGTAAGGACCCGGAGTGTGTTCATGTGTAATACACGTACACAGCTATCAATACCGATGGCTAATATGTACAATATATCTAGTTATGGCTATTATTTACATTACATGTACTATATACATAGTGTAAATAGTATAATATTTATAAATATGATATACGGTTTTAAAGTTAATCTAATGGCTTCGATCATTATTGACAATACTAATTTAACAAATGGTTTTATTGTGTGGTTTTTATTTGGTTTGTGCTGTATTCTGCACCGAATACGCAGGCAATGAGCGATTTACGCTTAAATATGCTTCTACCGATGACGCTTCTGATGTTGTCCCGAGGCCGAAGGCCGAAGACGGTAGTTCGCAAAGCGAACATTCTGTGTCACCAGGTGGCCATTTTAGAGGGACCGTAGGTCCCGAGAGTATAAGATTCTATAATCCGCACTATCAAAGGCAAACCAGATCGATGGATTTAATCGTTCTAGATCCGGGCCTGTGTCAAGGATATCATTTATTTTCACAGCAACCACCTTCATATTGGATGATGTATTTCCAGGAATGACGACGGTATCGCTTCTCGGCCTTTTGGCTAAGATCAAAGTGTAGTATCTGTTCTTATCAGCTTAATATCTGATACGTTCCCCATTGGGGGACCTCGATATTAAACTGATTTTTGGACACAGATGAGATGTCAGGGGCTTGCTCCGCTCTCGTCACAGGTTGGCCCGGTATTGCAGTACCTCCGGGATCGGCCCACTTAACCAAAACCAATAATAGACCACTGAACGTTACAGGCAGCGCGCCGAGCGTTGAGTCAGGCAGGAACAGCGGTTTCCTCCGGACACGTGGTAATCCGCTTGCGGGCAGCCGATGAGACAAACACGCACCGTTGATTCGCTCGTGTGACCGACCGTTGTAGCAGGTAGGCACTCCTATCGCGTATCGCGTTCGTTCATAAGAAAATCACGTAACGAAATGTCGAGTATTGTGTGAACGTTTTCTGCAGAAAATGTTTGGCAGTACAATGTGACCAAAGCAATAGAGAAATACGTTCTTCCGCGCCCGAGGCTGCGTTAGGTAAGGATCCGGAGTGTGTTCCGGCATTCTTGTGTAATACACTGTTTTAGACTGACGAAAGTTGGAACGAAGTATTATCGCAAATTTGCTGGTTGGTTAAAACTGGAAGATAGTCAATTTCAGCGCGGTCTTGTGCAGTGGGGAAAAAACCCGGGGCGAACCTCACTTGTCCGTTATAGCGCCAACAACCGAGCTCACATACGTACGTACGCCGGAATCTCGGATTGAACCCGCCTTGGTGATGAGCGCGTATACTAAACACTGCGCTAACCAGACAGTCACTGTAAAGTAAAGTAAATGAGTATACTGGCCCTATATGCATGCATTTTTACAATCGGTGCACTACACGAATATAAATGGATATAATTGATGACAACGGCTCAAAACGACTGATTATCTCTCAAAGCAACTGATCACGCCTTATTATGACTGAAAACGCCGCATAATGACTGATCATGCCTCATAATAAATGACAACGCCTCATAACGACTGACCACGTACTATAGCGGCTGACAGCGCCTAATAATGACTGACAACGTGTTATAGCGACTGACAACGCCTAATACTGGTTGACAACGTGTCATAAAGACTGACAGCGCCGAATAATGACTGACAACATTTTATAGCGACTTACAATGTCTAATAATGGCTGACCACGTATTATAGCGACTGACAATGCCTTATAATGACTGACCACGTTTTATAGCGACTGACAACGCATAATAATGGCTGACATCGTGTCATAGCAATTGACAACGCTTAATAATGGCTGAACACGTATTAAAGCGACTGACAACGCCTAATAATGGCTGACCACGTATTATAGCGATTGACAACGCCTAAAAGTGGCTGACAACGTGTCAAAGCGACTTACGATAACGATTGACAACGTGTAAGAGCGACTGAAAACGCCTTATAATGGCTGACAACGATGAATGGTAACGCTTCATAACGACTGCCAACGCTACTAATTGCATTTTGAAATTTATGAGGTCCTTCCGCGCCCGAGGCTGCGTTATGTAAGGCCCCGGAGCGTGTCCCAGCATTCATTCGTAATTCACTGTTTAGAGTGACGAAAGTCGGAACGAATTTTGAAGTATTATCTGAAAGTTATTACTGAAAGATAGTCAATTTTGGCGCGGTCTTGTGCGGTGTGGGCAAAACCCGTTTTTGGGCAAAAACTCACTTGTCCGCTATGGCGAAAAAATTAAATCAATGAAATGTTTATACTGATTAATAATGCATTTATCTTATAAACATGAGAGAGAGTTGCATCCATGGAATTTTGCAGACTGCTTTCTAATACACATGAAGATTTTGTAAATTACATCCCATATCCTTTAAACTGATAATCCTGAGAAAGTAATATCTCTGAAGTAATGCATTCTGCTTCCTGATAAACACAGGGACTTACCTTCCATTATGACATCCCTCAAGCTTTTAGATGATAAACATGTGTTTCATCCTTGAAATGTTTTAGTATAAGTGCTCATGTGTTGTTTACTTTAAGTAATCATTGTGTTACTCTGAAATAACTTTTGTTGCAAAATTAGATGCAAATGTAATTATAATTATGTATGCATCCCTAAACTTTGTCTAGTGCTATGAGATCTGGTTTATCATGTGAGTCGTGTTCTGAGAAAACTGGGCATAATGCATGTGCATAAAAGGTAATCCCAGATTAGACTGTGTAGTCTGCACAGGCTAATCAGGGACGACACTTTCCGCTTTTATGGTATTTTTAGTTTCAAGGAAGTCCCTTCTTACCAAAAATCAAGTTAAGCCGGAAAGTGTCATCCCTGATTAGCCTGTGCGGACTGCACAGGCTAATCTAGGATGACACTTTACGCACATTCATTATGCCCAGTTTTTTCAGAACAAGGCTCATGCATTTGTGACATGGATATGTTTTCAGAGCCCCTATCCTAACAATGTGCAGTACACATACAACAACTGGTCCCCTCCTGCCCAGTCCAATGAGACCTCCAATGGGTAAGTGTGCACAGCTCGTATTCATTCAATAAGTGTGTGGTCGTATGATATATCACATGTATCTTGTTCTGAGAAAATTGGGCATAATGCATTTGCGTAAAGTGTCGTCCCAGCTTAGCCTGTGCAGTCTGCACAGACTTATCAGGGAGGACACTTTCCGCTTAAACTAGATTTTCGGTAAAAAGGGCACAGGCTAATCTGGGACATCACTTTAGGCACATGCATTTTTCCCAATTATCACAGAACATGACACATATAAGCTGCGCTCTGGGAAAAGGTGGCTTAATGCCTGTACATAATTAAAGTGTCATCCCAGAGTAGCATGTGCAGTCTGCACAAGCAAATCAGGTACGACACTTTCGTCCAAGACTGGATTTTTTTTGTTAAGAGACTTCCTTTAAACAAAAATTTCATGAATATAAGCCGGAAATGTTTTCCCGGATTAGCCTGCCCAGACTGCACAGGCTAATCTGGGACGACACCTTACAGGCTTACACACATGCATTAAGCCCTGTTTTTGTAGTTTGCAGCTCATATCAGTTTTAATAGCTTAATAACGTTACCTGCTATCTAGATAGCTTACTTATCCGAAAGGATCGTATTTTATCCGGAAGCTTTCTGTCCGAATCCCATACTTGTCATAAACCCGTCTAGGTCAGAACGGTCACATGGTGCAGTGTAACCAAAAACGGGATATTACCCAGAAACCATCACTCTTATTCCGGATAGCGATATACAAGGCCGACATTTTTGTTGTTTACTTAATTGTTGCTCTGTTTCGCTGGATTCTTCTGTTTTACAGAACTAGAGAAGTTTTGAATTGTGTTAAAATATTCTCCGTATATATTATCCGATATTTCTATACCGTTTTGTGATTTTGTTTGTTTGTTTAAGGCAAATGCCTCAAACACGTGGTTCGTGTGGCCACATTAGAGCAGCTGGGACAACCGTGACAGCTGCCTTTCGTGTGCCAAATGCAACCAGGACAACTGCTGCCCTTTCTGTCGGAATTGGTCAGAAGAAACCTGGGCCATCAAGCGTAGACCATTCAAGAGCCGGAAACGCAACATGCGTGGCTCAGGTCAAAGTCGGGAAAGTTCGGTTAGCCGTGACTTTTCCCCACACGACCTCGACCACATGCCATCAGGAGATGCCATGCATCGGTCCTTGCCCGGTGACGACACCTGTCAAAATTTGACCGGTCCGTTCATCGGGAACGACCAGTTGACCAGTCCGGAGACTTCACCGGTCACCGGTCAACATTGACCGGTCCGGCCACCGGTCATGCTATGACCGGTGTCGTCACCGGTCAACCGGTCACCGGTCACCGGTCAACCGGTCACCGGTCAACCGGTCACCGGTCACTGACCGGTCCGGTCACCGGTCATGCTATGACCGGTCCGGTCACCGGTCAACCGGTCACCGGTCATTGACCGGTCCGGTCACCGGTCAACCGGTCACCGGTCATTGACCGGTCCGGTCACCAGTCATGCTATGACCGGTCCGGTCACCGGTCACCGGTCACCGGTCAACCGGTCACCAGTCACCGGTCACCGGTCATTGACCGGTCACCGGTCACCGGGAACCAGTCTGTGCCACAGACCGTTCCGGTCACCGTAGATGTTGACACTACCTTGTCAGTACTCCACAAAGGTAGACGCAGTCGCGTTTGTACTGTGAGTCACAGACGTAAACGCGCAGTGTCTGATGTTTCCGGCTACTCCTCCACCTCGGGCTCGTCGTCGTATGACTCATCGTCTACTTTTACTAGCCCTCATCATTATCGGAGTGGACGTCGTTTACGCTCACCGAGTGTTTCTCGGCGTAGATGTCCTCGTAAAGAGCGATCACGCCAGCGCTCTGGGAGACGTTCGTTCAGGAAACATCATTCCCAGCGCCGCTGAACAGGGTTTCGGCATCGCAGGGATAAGGGACATAGACCTTCCTCTATTAGGCGCTCTCGGACTCCTAGGTCCCCTAGGCGATCCTTCTCAGAGGAATCTAGTGACACCCTTCCACGTGTGTCGGCCTCTATTTTTGCCTCAACACACACTTCAGCCGTTCCTACAACCACTGAGCATAATTTGTATTCAAACACTAGTTCGCATACATCAGGCTACAGGTACAGTGTTTAACCTAACCACTTCGGCTGCGTTTTCAGCCCCACGGGTCTCTTCCACATTGCATAGAAGTATACCCCGGGCTGCCGCTACACCATCAAATCCCAATACTTTGTGGATCCAACAGTCGCCGGGAATCTTTGTCCCTTTTTCGACTGATCCTTTACCAGCGACCGCTGGTATTCAAAGTGAGTCTGCTGACTTGATCTCTGATAGACCTAACTCACCAGCTATATCTTTGATGGTGCCGGAAAACGATCCTCTCATGATAGAAGCGGATGAATTCCTACTTCTGTATCCACCGGTTTCAATCAATCCAATGCTCTCTCAGACGGTTCGATTGAGGCGGGTTCGGAGTCTAATGAGGCCGAACTTTATTATTTGGCCTCTATCAATCAGGTTTACGAACTAATGTTCAATACCTTAGATGAGGACTTCTGCCCCCGCCCTTCCTTGTCTCTTGTCTTCCTTGTCTCTTACAGGTTCTGCGGTTACCGTTACAGAACAGGTAGCCCGCAGACGGGAGCCCGGCACGATAAGTAAGGCGACTTCCCGAGTGGATCTCCGCCTTCCTATTGGCTCTTCCACAATGGCTGTATTCCAGTCACTTGAGCCAGCCAATAAACCTTCGCCATATTCATGGAAAGCCCCTAATGAGCTGACGGAGCCTAAACAAATGTACGGCGGTAAAAGTTATAAGGCCCCGGTACCCGACCCTTCTACCGGTTTGGACCTTTCCAAACTTCCGGTTCCTGATGCTGACATTAGTAAGCTGTCCCTTACAATGCCTTCATCATCCACCCATACAGCAGTCCCTCTTTCCCTGTTGGAAAATTGGGAGCTGAGAGAACGCCGTTCCATAGGTCTGGCTAACCAGCTAGATCTCATGGCAGCCACAGCCTTAGACATGGTTTGGGAGCTTTCTGATTTAATCCCAGAGGAGCGGCGTGCCTTGTTGATACACCTTTCACTCACTACGCAGTGCTTATCACACAATGCTGCGTCGTCTATGTCTGAGATGCTGAGGCTTCGGAGACACCTCATCCTCTCTTCCTTGACCAATAATTTCCTTTTGGAAACAGGCGTTAACTCCCTTCGAACTGTTCCTTTAACAGCAGATTCTCTTTTCGGAGGGAGGATACAGGCACTTACTGTTGATCATGAAGATCAGATATATGCCTCCTTAGCTAGGAACAACTCTGGCCAGCGCCCTGTGGTTTTTAAGCGCCCTGCTTCTAAGCCCCCAGGAGCCCCACCGGCCAAGAACGCTAAAAGGGACAGTTTCCCTACAAAGCGTCCGTCTGCTCCACGTCAGCCCACAAATAGGCCTCCTTTTCAAAACAGAACATCTTCCTATCGGAAGCCGTCTGTAAACCAAAATTGGAGTAAGGGCAAACCCAATGCGGACAAGAAGTCATTTAATCCTTCTTCCGGCAAGGGTGGACCTCCAAAAGGTCAGCCCTGTGAGCCTGCGCCAATTGTATTGGGTAGGAGGCGGAGCGTTATTTTAATCGACAGCTTTAATATGTCACGGGATGCTATTTTCGGCGTATGGCCAATTTTCAGGAAGTACAGTGGACGTCATGGGGTTTTGTAATCGGCGTATGGAAACAATTATCTGGCGTTATATAAGGCCGTACGCCGCTTAGTGCAAGCCCTGTTAAAATTAATTTTTATCTTAAAACTTGTTTGCATTAAATTGAAATCAAATCAATATTTTACAGATACAACTGGTGTTTTTTTTTTAAATTTAATTACGCGTAAAAATAAATGTTTTGATATAACTGAATTATGCATGAAATGCACAATTTCCACGTGAATAACATCGAGGTTTTCATCAAGTCTCCTAAGTAACTGTGCACGATTGTATCCGGACCGATTAGTGTTACAAAGCCACTGAGGTTATCGATTGATATTGAAACATGGTTATTCAGGCATGACGAATTCACAACCGCGCGAATCTTCGCTGATAATAGTCGGCTTAGAAGCTTGGTTAAGAGGCAATTAAGATGTTATCAATAAGGTCGCGCACGGCGGAAAATAGGGTGGCGGCCTTTGAACTGGGCAGCGTGGCGCTGATTTGCTTTGAAAGGGGCAGCGAGGCGCTTCCAAAAAGCGGCGTGGCGCCGCGCCACGCTAAAACGGCCTGGATAAAACACTACCCCTTTCTACCGCCACAACCTCCGATGCCGGAGGTACCAGTCGGGGTCAGACTTATGCACTTCGCAAATCGATGGCTCCAAATAACTTCGGACGCGTGGGTTCATTCCCTTGTCACAAAAGGCCTCACTTTTCAATTCGAAAAAAGGCCCCCACTCTCTCGCGTCCCAATAGATCTGGTATCTCCGCATCCACAACTTCCAGACTTCATTCTCGGACTTCTGGAAAAACAGGCGGTAGAAAGGGTTCACGACCCTTGTTCTCCAGGATTTTACAGTCGCCTTTTCCTTGTTCAAAAGAAAAGCGGCTCCTGGAGACCAGTCATAGACTTAAAAGTGTTCAATACGTTTCTAGTCAAACCTACTTTCAAGATGGAGACTCCTGCCTTCATTCGGCGCTCCATCAAACCCATGCACTGGGGGGTTTCCTTGGACCTGGAAGATGCATTCTTCCATGTTCCTATCCATCCCAACTACCGGAAGTACCTGCGCTTCTCCTTTCGAGGCCAGGTCTACCAGTTTCGGGCGATGCCCTTTGTATTGACCACAGCTCCACGAGTTTTCACCAAACTCATGGCCGCAGTGGGCGCACACCTCCGAATACACGGGGTTCAACTGCTTCAGTATTTCGACGATTGGCTCTTACACCAGCTCGATCGTCAACTGCTTCTGCTACTCCTAGAGTTCTCTTGGAAGGAGCTCCTCTCTTTAGGACTCCTTCTCAATGCAGCCAAGTCAGACCTCATTCCCTCTCAGGATTTCATATTCGTGGAAATGAATTTTCTGACCCACATCAATCGGGTCAGGGTCTCGCGGCAACGTGTATCAGACCTCCTTTTGAAGGTCAAATGGGTGCTGTCCCAATCTCATATCACAGCTCAAGATTTCCTCTCGCTCAACGGTATCCTGAGCTCTGTAGCAATTATATTTTTTGAGTTATGCATACATGCCTTGCACCAATCTCCTCGCAGAGTTGTCGTTCCTTGCTCTCTTATAAAATCTCTGCGATCACAAGAAAGTCCTACCATATTTGATAAGATTTTATTTTTTTGGTTTAAGTGTTATATTATGAAAAGTAGTATATCATTTTCTTTTATATTTTGAAATAGTGTATACATTTAGGTTCCTCGTAAAAACAGTAATTATCTAAATTAAAAAAGTAAAAATTAACAACGGAAAAATTATCATACCACGTGGCTAGGTTATTAACACGTGGTTGGTTATGAAGGCAAATATTTAATCCAGCTATGCTGGTTCAAATCTCTGTGCAGAGGTTGGCCTTGCACTCGACACACCTCCGCATATCAAAAATGTCTGGCATTTTATTTAAGATCTGCATCGATGTTGAAGTTACAATCTGGACAAGATCTTACAGATGCAATTTACTTTATCTTTGGTAGATTGTTTTAGAAAGTTCCGATCAAGCTTATTAACGGTTTATGGTTATTAAATACATTTAAAGGGATCTGTTCACGTTTTGGTAAATTGACAAAATTGAAAAAAGTTGTTTCAGATTCGCAAATTTTCGTTTTATTTATGATATTTGTAAGGAAACAGTATACTGATAATTTACCATGGTCTAATATAGCCATTATATGCATCTTTTGACGATTTTAAAACCTAACAAATATATAGCGTTGCAACGCGAAACGATTGAATAATTTTGAGAGTTTTGTTGTTGTCGTTAAATTTTGTGACACTACCAAGATTGCTTTTATAAGGTATAAAATACGTCACGTATGTAGACTCGGCAGAATAGCCGAGAGGATAAGAGCGTTTTTACTTCTGGACCTCGGCAGGATTCCAGGGGTCACTTGTTCGAAACCTGCTCCAGTTTTTTTCCTTTTTTTAATTTAATTCTTTATTTTTTACTGCAGCTTTTACGATCAAATGTTTACATTTATCAATAGAAAGCATTTAATGAATAACGTCAGAACATGCCGAAATCTGTGAAAAGGCCCCTTTAACAAATGACAACATGCTTTTTATTGTAAAAAAATAAAACAAATGTTTCGGGTAAAGTAAATAATGCCCCTCCCCCTGAAGACTACTGCCAATGATTCGGTCATCATCGGTTATCATCGGGTACCTTCGGTTATCATCGGCTATCATCGGTTATCATCACTCTCCTTGAATCATTAAATATACCCCTTTAAACCATTCGGTATGTGTATAAAAACGAGTCTCTCACAAAATATATACAGGTAATTTAAATGTATATTCAACAAACAATGTGAAATAAATAAACATAAGAAAAACGCACTGAATGATTCTACATGACACTTGATGAACCTTCTGTTAATATGATCCTTGTTCTGGGAAAACGTGGCTTAAAGTGGAGTTGTACGACGCAGATTTCTTCATACACGGACTAATGACGAATAGCGTTCCACTCTACAACATAGAAAATCAGTATGTTAATTAAACAACACATGTGTTGTTGTTCTTTAGTTTTTTAAGTTTAGTTTGTGCTGTTGTTTTTGAAAGCAAACAATAACAATATTATGAATCGTTTTGCTCGAAGTTCGAATCTCTCGAGCTTTTCTTGTCGGTCCCCGCGACTTTGAGCCATCGGGGGTCGACTAAGAAATGCAAGTGGGGTGGCGGGGGAGCAGTGCGCAATACCATACTATTTAGCCGTTGATATTTCTGTTGAACACAATGAAGATAAAAAAACAATGGTGTGTAACATTTTAACTAATGCACCGGGAGACTCAATACGGTCATCGCCCCTTTAAAAGACGTGACATCTGAATAATGATGTATAATGGTAGATACATGTGAACTCCGGTTCCAGAGGCGAACCTGTTTTAGTTTAAGTTCCCACTGTGAAGCCCTATTAGACTGCACGTTGGTCGAACGGCTTATGCCAACGACAAATTGACGAATATGCTTGAGGGTGGACGCAAATCATTCGATCCCCTGGTGCCAGTGTGTAACCACGAGGCAACGAATCGGCTCAAATAATTTAGCCGCGCCTATGAAAACGGGGCTTAATGCAGCCCGCAAGTGCTTATTAGAGACGACACTTTACGCTTTTTTGATATTTTTCGTTCAAATGTAGTGTCTTCTAAGCGAACATGTTAGCAATAGGCGGAACGTGTTGTCCGTGATTAGCCTTTGTGGACTGCATTATTCCCTGTTTTCGCAAAGCGCGGTTTAATACTTTAACTTCGGACTTCACAGGCTAATCTGGGGCGACACTTTACGCATATGCATAAGTCCCGTTTTCCCCAATCGCGGATGATATTGTTCCCGGTACCTCACCTTTATGTATCCAACAGGTTGCACCAAAATTCGTAGTTCGGCAAGAGTTCCTTTCCCTCGGCGTGGCGCCCGAATTTTATCAATGAAACACCGCCAATTATGTAGATGAGCAACAGACAAGCAAATCTGTGGGCGGCAATCACAAAAATATTAGAAATGAACATGGATTATTGATATTTGGATTACCCACGAGTTCAATACAGATATAATCAAATTATGAAACTCCAGAAATATTATCAGGAGGGAGATTATGTTTTCCGATTTTCACACTTGGCCCATAATATTTAGCGAAACATTTAAAGGCAATTTAAAGTTAACCTCACAGCAACACGATTCAGATTCAAAAGCAATACAACGGTAAGAGACTTCAATGTTATGACTATTTAATTACTTAATGGTTTAACATAGATGAAAGCAGCATAATCGCGACTTTCTGAGAAATGAAATGAAAACACAACAAACTAGACAACAACCTCTCGTCTTTATTCTATAGCCGTAAACACAAAGCATCATATAACTAACACTCAGATGATCGTGATCGACGTACAATTCAGGAAGAAACCTTAATGAAGCTGTAAAAAACCAAACAAACATACAGTCACTGTGGCGTAGTGGATATGGTGTCCTCATAGCGATCGGGAGGTCACGGGTTCAATCTCCACTGTGGGGGAGTTCTTTAAATATCCCCGAAAGACACCAAGTAGTGGTTTTAGTCCCAGGAAACGGACTCGAGAGCGTTTCAAGTACGCCTTAAGCTTTCTCTGCAATCAAGCTAAAATAAATAGGTTCAAACTAAACTAAAGGCGATTCTACAAAGCGGTTGTGTATGTCCATCTACGTCTGTCTTTAGCCACATACTATAGTTATATTGTTTATATTTATATATTGATAACTGTAAACATTGCATCTAAACAGCTCCTGTAAAAAACGAGAATACCATTAAAGAAAGACAAAAAACTAACCGTCAACTGGGCTCGAACCACTTACCCCTGGATTAAAAGTCTAACGCTTAGACAAATCGGCCATTCGTGCTTATACGAGTAATTTATTTTATACTTTTTATAGTCAATCCTTGTAGTGTTACAAACTAGAACGACAACAACATTATTCCTTCGTTTTGCGTTGAAACGATGCATGATTTTCAGGTTTTTATATCGTCTAAAGAGGCATATGATGGATATTATTGAGCCTGGTTAAAGTTCAGTATTACTGTTTACTCACAAAAATAATAACTGCAACGAACATTTGCAAATCTGAAACAATTTTCCTTAATTTTGTCAATTTACCAAATCGTGAAACACTAGTTTCCCCGCACGTTGATGACGTCAAAGGTAATCAGTTTAACAGTACCAATACCAAAAACACGATATTTTGTCCAAGTAAATTCCAAACATGAACGTTATAAGATATACTGAAGACATGTTTTAATTTTCAAATATTTACATTTATTTTTGCGTCAATTAATTTCAACTTTTTGTCCATGTTCCTTTCCAAATCTATTTGTTTAACCATACTAAATATAACATCGAAAACATGTTCATTCCTAAATGAATGCATTTGTTAGCAAAACAAGGACAACAATCGCGTTTTCAGTAAAAACAGCATGATTTTTATCGATCTAATAGGCAAGACCGCATTCATAAAATGATGAAAAAAAAACTATATACTGTAAACATTTTTTAAACAATACACTTCAGGTATATAATTTGAAGCGATTATTGTCATTCACTTCCACTAAATGTAATTAACCTGATTAAATTACAATATTTCAACATTTATTTTCTGTTCTCACATTTTTGAAATACTAGGTAACTTGCTATAAGTTTTCTTTGATCCGGTTTTCCGTAAATTACAACACCAAATATAAAGTGTAGCGCTAGCCGGCCGACTTCCTGAGGCCGCCACCGAGCGATATATGCGCGGCCTCTCAATGACGATGTGCCTTCCGAAACCCTTCGAAGGCCAATAGACAAAAAACAATGAAGATTTACTAATTTTTCTCAGGCTGCCTGCCTAATGATTAGAAACTGAACAGTAATTGAGTCGCCTCAAATATTAACAATGCGACGTACAGGGACCTCTTGTTCTAACGGAGCTTCTGTCTTCAATATTTTCCGGCATCGATGAAGCTGTAACTCCACGTCCTGCAAGCCCTCGGTAATCTTCCACCACCGCGCTTTTGACGTCTCTTACCCTCTGAAAAATCTCTACAACAGGCACTCTGCAGCCCGGGCAGTACCGTTTTGATGTAATTACGCAAATGCTCCAGACCTATTACTGTATACTAAACCCTACGAAGACTTCTTATCACTGATAAATGACTTCTCTCTCCAACAAATGGTCAGTTTCCCAACACGACATCGTCCAAATCACCTTTGATATCAAACCCCGACTAAATAGACAGAATCCCCGTACTGAACACTCATTCCGTAAAGCCAACTGGATCATTTTTTCAACAATACATTGTTTCTAGGTCCCCTACCATGTTCACAAATTACCAATCTAAGTCCATCGAAGAGCTATGGACTGAATTTAAGGACCTTCTCCGAGAGGGATCAAACCTCTTTATTTCCTCAAAGATGTTGGGATCAAACCCCTCTCTTCCCCGGATCACCCAAAGTATCCAAAGACAAATAAGAAAAATAAATAAATTGTACCTAAAACAGAGAACTGGCAGTCACAAGGTCAAACAACAGTATAGAAAAACTCAGAAATCAGACAAAAATGAAATAAATCAGGCCCACTCCAGCTTTCTCGAATATGTGCTCGAAACTAAGTCCGCTGATCCAGACAATCCCCATATAGGTCAAAATTTCTCCCGTAAAAAGCTCTTCTCCACCATAAAAAATGCTAAACAGGATACCCAAGGGATTGCCCCTCTACTGGAAAACGATAAACTCAACACTGATAGCAAGGTCAAGCAAACGTCCTCAATCGCCAGTTCCAGTCCGTCTTCACCCCAATGAATCCTCTAAAATAAGGTCAGCTCTGTTTAATGAAGCCCAAACCCTGTTTAGCCACACCCTAAAGCCAAAATACCCCAAAAATGCCTGAAATTTCCATAAGTGTAAGTGGTGTCCAAAAGCTTTTGTCCAACTTGAAGACTGGCAAGGCTTGCGGCCCTGACAATATCAAGCCTATTGTTTTAAAAAATCTTAATGAACAGATTGCCCACTTGGATACCAGAATCTTTCAAAAATCTCTTGACACGGGCATTATCCCCTCCGACTGGATCAAGGCGAACGTCACCCCCCTTTTTAAAAAAAAGCGACAAAAGTAACCCCGCTAACTATAGGCCAATTTCACTGACATGTGTTCTTTGTAAAGTCATGGAACACATTGTCGCCTAAAACATCACCAAACACTTCCAGGTCAACGATATTCTTTTCCATCTTCAGCATGGCTTTAGGTCAAAACGGTCATGCGAGACACAGCTCATAGGACTTGTAAAGGACTTATCCAGGAACCTTATTCATGGTCAACAAACAGATTTAATACTCCTGAATTTCTCGAAAGCGTTCGACAAGGCCAATCACATGAACTTACTCTACAAACTGTACCAACACGGCATCTAAGATAGCACATTACAATGGGTCAAATCTTTCCTTATAGGTCGACGTCAGTCTGTCTTGGTAAATGGTGACAATTCAGACGAGGTACCAGTCATATCAGGCGTCCCTCAGGGCACTGTTCTCGGCCCTCTTGTCTTCTTGCTTTACATAAACGATCTGCCAGAAAACATAGTGTCACAGGTCAAGTTATATGCTGATGACACTGCTGTCTATATCACGGTCAACAATCCCACTGAACAAAACACCTTGCAAGAAAATCTAGATTGGCTACAAAAATGGGAACACTCTTGGGATATGGAATTTTATCCTTCCAAGTGTACGGTTATTAACATCACCAGGTCAAAACACCCCTACAAATCCACTTCCACACTCCACAGCCATACCCTTGAGACAGTTAGTGATGCTAAATACTTGGGTGTTAGCATCACATCTGACCTCAGTTGGAATAAACACATAAACCAGGTTACCGCAACAGCAAGTAAAACACTTAACTTCATCAAACGCACCATTCCCATAACACACTTACGCATTAGAGAATTTGTGTTCAAAACCCTGATCCGCCCACAACTTGAGTATAGTAGCTCAGTGTGGAGCCCACACACACAATACAACATGAACAAGATCGAGATGGTCCAACGCAGGGCCGCTCGATGGGTCACATATGACTACTCATATCACAACAGCGTCACACACATGCTAGAAAAATTAGGGTGGCGTTTCCTTGAGAACAGAAGGTATGACTCCCGGCTACTGATGTTCTACAAAATTGTCCACGGACTGGTTGCTGTACCAATGCCTTCCTACGTCATTCCTCCGACCCGGCTAACTAGACATCTGCACCCTCTTTCATTCAGACAAATTCCCACTACCAGCAACTATTATAAATTGTCCTTCTATCCAGCTACTATCATCCTATGGAACTCAGCCAATATTGTACAGGCACATACCCTTGACCAGTTTAGGCAGGTGGTGACCAAACTAGGCCACAGTTCTAAGCAGTTTGGCTGTTTTCAACCTTTTATCTGTATATTTCTTCTTTTAACTAACACTTTCACCTTTGTTCTATGTCTCAAAAATACATTATGTATTACTTTCTATCTCCTATACACTTCTTTCTTAATTTCCTAGCAGTGACACGCGCCTGCTCGTAATGCTAATTGTTGGCGAGTAGCAGTATATATAGATATATATATATATACTATGCCTTCTTCTTCAGATCGGTAGAAAAAAATTAAAAATAAATAAATAAAGAGGAGAATTATATTACAATAATAAAAATGTTTATCATATTAGATCCGTTATACTATAAAATAGATAAATGATTAGGTATATATTTCGTTAAGTGTAAAATGTGTGACCTATTATAACAAAAATTAGTATTGTTATCAGCATGATTAACTCCAGCATCATAATCATCCCCAACATTAACATAAACATCATTCTCATCATAACCATTATTATCACCACCATCATTATTATCATTATTATAATTATTACCATTTATGAATTTTTGTTGATGGCTTGTTTACTGAATTAAGTGTGATTTTATTGAGCTCTCCGCCCCAGGAGAGGTGTTAGTGGAGGTTCGAGGGTGATACGGGAAATGCCCCGCTTCTAGAGGTTTTTTTAAGTGCCTGGTGTACCAACCGATACACTGCACCCCTTTTTAACGTCCCTCGCGGAAGACATGTTAGTCAGTTAGGTTAGTATTAACAGTATTAGTTAAATCAATTTAAACACACACACTAATAACCATATATATGAGCAGTGAGTGAGGATCTAGCACATTGCAGAGTAGGTATACGGCTTCTTTCCTAAATTAGACTGTTAACTCGTTGCATATATGTCAAATATCATACACTATAAACCACAAAATATAAAGAATATAAGTGAGCATGCGATAGACAAGAGAAAAAACCGCCACCGTTGGTTTTATGTTTGCGTTTGGTTTGGTTTACATTTAAGGGTAAATTAGAATTTCCTAACTTATTCATTTAACACTCCTGTCATATAACGGGCACCATGCAATGTTTACACTACACTACGGGAAAGCATCATCTACACTACAGTAGGGAAAACAACAACAAAAACCGTCACCATTCTTTTTTTGGTCATGATGGGTGGGTCATTTCAACAGAGCCAGACTGCACGGTAGAGATGGTATTTCGCCAGGCGCGCCTTACTAGGCCTGCCGACACGCTCCATCCAAAATGTTTTAAAAGTGTGCATATGGGGAAAATTATTAACTTATCATATTTATTTACAACATTATTTACACCTATATGGGTTGCACTGTGGGTAAATGCGAATTGTCGTCGTTTTAGCATTGTGTCAAACACACGTTTTAATATTGATCATTACACTCGTTTAAATATTTAGTTTTTCACTATTCGCTGAATATTAAGGAACCCTATGCATGATTTTGGTGACTAACAACTTCACTTGTCGACTGATGTAGAAACAAAGCTGTATAAAATGCATGTATCTGATTCGCTATTAACCTGAGCAAATACATTTATGGCGAGGCATGTCTTGAGAATTGCGAGGATTTCTAGCAAGTAACACTTTCTAACCATTTCCTACTACGATTGTTAACATGTGATGTGTATTGTTTGACAACTGTCTACACGTGCTTTAAACAAATCGCATAAACGCTGATCTCTATATGCTTTACGTTCACAGCATACACTTTTATGTTCAGGATGTTGACAGGAAATAAATATATTGTTTCTTAGGCAAGTAATTTCAAATAATAACATACATGCCTATACAATGCGGTTACATATGATCAGTGCCGCACACTCAAAATAATGAGCGGACTACTAGTGTTTAACCATTAAATAAGCTCTAACGATTAGCCTTCCCTGTTCTTTCTAAAATAAATTAAATTGCTACGCCGAAATAATATACTATAATGTCATATTGAACCCTAGAAAAATAAAATACATTTTAAATAACCCCAAAGCTCGGAAAATAGTGGACCATGACAGAACATTTAGATCTGATGATTATGACAGTTAATATTCATTGTGTAAGACAACGGATATCTCCTTTGTTAAATGATTCAATACGTTCAATAAACAAGGTGGACTCAACGAAGGCTGGCGTTCGGTCGATTCCAAACAATTTTAATAAAGAATAATTTTAATGAAATAGTTGATGAATATACACAATTACTAATAATACAATAATGTTATAATCAAATTTGTATGGACTTGTTAACCGATTTTCGCATTTTCAAAAAATAATTTACAAATATATTTTCTAACAAAGATATCATGGTCATACAAACATAAAATAGATATATTAAATTGAATACAACGATCTGCCTACTCCGGGACCGCTGGATCTTACCTCATTAAGACAATTAAAATAAAAATATTTGTTTTTCAGCAACATTTGTATTTATAAAATTCTAAATTAATAACGTTACAAAGACTTATTAAACCGATTTGTATTTATGATTTTTAATAAACGAACCGGTAATTGTACAGGTTTCTTTCGTTTTTTTTCGCTTATTATTTTTCTATAAAAAGGAAGTACGATTTAACGTAACAAGTCCTGTTAATGATGTTAGCGCGTCGTGACTGTTATAGAAGTGGTAGCATTTGCTCTGTGCCCTGTGCACCAAACTACAGAAATTATTCAATTCAATAACACAAACATTATAACCGTGCAAAGGCAATTATTAATCCTGGTGGTACGTTGCATAACGTTTTCTTTATTCAACCAGTTTTGCAAAATGTTAATTTGTGATAATCGAACAAAGAAAGACATGATTTTGAACCATAAATCTACTTTTACCAATATAGTTTATTGCTTATAAATAGGTTGTTGATATCTAATAGTAACAATTTTATTATAGCTTAATATACATACACATAAACAAAATATATTTTTGTTGGATATAAAAAATCGATAGCAAAAATTTGAAATATCACACAATTTTGTCCAATAAAAGGCTGTGTATAATTGTTCAACAACAAAGCAGACATGTTTAATGCAAAGCAAGCTGAGTATAAACAACCACGTGTGTATGGAATCCAATCATAAGACATCAGATTTGTTGGGAGTTTTACGGAGCCTGGCCGCAGTGAATGTGCGTCAACGACATTTAATGTGGAGCGGTCAACATGAAAACAGCTTTTACAAAACTTGTAAACAGAGTCAGAGCTACATAACTTTGCCTGCACAGTCCCCTTATGATAGTTAGTAAGTGTTGCAAGTATGAAAGCAATAGCTTTGATACTTAAGGAATAAAATGGACCCAAACACAAAACTTAACAAAAATTTTCAATTTTCTAAGTATAAAAAGGGCACATAATTCTGTCAAAATGCAAGCCAGAGTTATCTAACTTTTCTTGCCCAGTTCCCTCATGATAGTAAGTAAGCGTACCAAGTTTGAATGCAATAGCATTGATACTTTATGAGAAAAGTGGACCTAAACGCAAAACTTAACCGGACGCCGACGCCAAGGTGGTGACCATTGCTCATTTTTTTTTTCAAAAAATAGATGAGCTAAAAATTAATATATTAACACATATTGCCTCAGTGTTAAATATACAATGTGATATTGTATGAGAACATGCACTTATAATAGTCAGAATACCAAACTTTTAGCACTGTATGGCCAATTTTGGCAATTAAAATATGATGAACTTAAATTGATGCCATACTGGTGAATTTGGTATAACGCATAGAAATAAACAATTATGCAAACCATATTTCTTTAGTGATTACTGAATGAATATAGTATATAGTTTATAGTGTGGAATAATTAAACAAAAATGTGTTTGTCAGAAACATTATGTCCCCTTATGCGCCGCTTTGAATTATTTTTTTTTACCTTTGACGTTGAAGGATGACCTTGACCTTTTACCACTCAAACTGTGCGGCTCAATGAGATACACATGCATGCCAAATATCAAGTTGCTATCTTTAATATTGCAAAAGTATTCATAAAATGAGCGATTTTGGCCATATATATTGTACTTCTGACCTTGAAGGATGACCTTGACCTTTCACCACTCAAAATGTGCAACTCTATGAGATACACATGCATACTAAATGTCAAGTTGCTATCTGGAATATTGAAAAAGTTATTGCAAATGTTAAAGTTTGAGCAAACAGACCAACAGACCAAGAGACAGACAGGGTTAAAACAATATGTCCCCCACTTAAGTGGGTGGGGGACATAAAACGATTCAATGTTCTTGTTACGTTGATAGGTAAAATTATACTTTAACAAGGGAGACGACTTTTATTTAGTATATCACAGTGCTCTCCCTTGAATCGCTCTTCACTCTTTTCCAAAGTTCCAGATAGTAGTTGCTTAATTATATTAACTGAAAAGCTTGACATAAAACAAGGTGTTTCTAATGCTTAAAGTATATTATTATGTTAATAATCTGATATTTTGCATGTCTTAATTAACTATACAGGTTAATGTGCTCATTCATCCAAAGCAATTCTTTTTCTCTATTGCCTGATATGTAAATGATGTTTAATATGAAACAATTTTGTACAAATGAAATCAAACAGTGAATGTATTTGTTTGAAATGGCAACATTTTATGAATAATGTACAAACAAAAACATTAGCTTTGCAGTTGATCTATTTACAAATGACAAAATAAACGTATATACAGTGACACATAAATCTGTGTTACGTTATTCACTTATTACATTAGAAAAGCTGGTCGCAAATGTGTACATACAAATATTTAAAGCATAATGAACTTTTAATGCTAGAATGCAAATGTCAACACAAATGATGAGCATGTCAGTATATGATGCAACAAGAACAATCTACAACCATATCTAGGATCATTATTCATGAAAATACTCACTTTGAAACAAAATTACTAGTGGAGGAATTACTATCATATTTTCAACAATGAAAGCATCCTTTTTTAATAATTAAACAAACTCCATTCAAATTAAGATACACTTCTAAATTTCAATTGCTTTAAATAGTTTTTCCGTTAATGTGTGCATCAATTATCGCAATATTATGCATGTACATTCACACAATTTTTATAACGCGCTTAACTATTGTTAATATTAAACAAAGAATCTGTTGTCAATAAACAAATTGATAATAAACAGAAGGTTAATATAGTTTGAATAAATCAAATTATTATTTAATATTCTGCTATTACATTACTACATGAAATTCTTGATAAAATACTGTCTCAAAAGAGCAAACTGATGAGAAATGTACACAGACAGAATGACAGACATATCAAAATAGAAGCATCACAATTATGAACCGTTCTGATCAATTATTTTACCTAGCACATATTGCTATTTTATAGGTAAACACTGAAAATAAGCATGTCTTGTTTATACAATAAATACGTTAAATATTGTCCAAGGTATCAGCATTATTTAAACAACTTTGTGAAGGCTTAAAATCAATGTTTAAAAAAAACAATTGTAAAAACATTTTGTCTGTCTGTTTACGATAATCAGGATAAAGCTATATAGAGTCAGTTTCCGAATACAGAAAAAATAGCAGTACTTGCATTATTTTGCTCTTGAAATAATACTTTACATTACAGCTAATACTAAGTTTCCCCTTATGATATTGGTTTTTACCAATACATTACAAAATACTTAATCATCAAGTTACTATCAGTATCATTATACCCATATATAATATGAAATGTAGATTTTTCTTCCCATACAATCGGACTGTACACACGAGACAAAGTTGCTGGCAATAGGACATGGCTGGCCTAAACACTTGGCTGGGCGCATGACTTGGATGGCCACAGAACTAAGCGGATCCTAAGACTTGGCTGATCACAGGTCTTGACTGGTCATTTAAATTTGCTTGCCACAGGACTTGACTGGTAACCGGACTTGGCTGGTCACAGGACCTGGCTGATCATAAATCTTTGCTGATCACATGACTTGGCTGGTCACAGGACTTGGCTGATCACAAGACGTGTCTGATCACAGGACTTGGCTGATCACAGGACTTGGCTGTCCACAAGGCCTGTCTGGCCACAGGACTTGGCTGATCACATGACTTGGCTGGGAGCAGGACTTGGCTTATCACATGACTTGGCTGATCACAAGACTTGGCTTATCACATGACTTGTCTGATCACATGACTTGGCTTATCACAGGACTTGTCTGATCACAGGACTTGGCTGGCAACAAGCCGTGTCTGGCCACAGGACTTGGCTGATCACAGGACTTCGCTGGCCAAAAGACGTGTCTGATCACAGGACTTGGCTTATCACAGGACATGGCTGATCACAGGACTTGGCTGGCCAAAAGACGTGTCTGATCACAGGACTTGGCTTATCACATGACTTGTCTGATCACAGGACTTGGCTGGCCACAAGACGTGTCTGGCCACAGGACTTGCTGATCACAGGACTTGGCTTGTCTTATTGTGCTTTGTCATTCCCTCATTTTTGTCAGTGACAGGTGTTTTCCTGCCTTCCCAATATTTTAAGATGAGGAATTCCATCGTAAATGCTCAGGACTGCGAGTCTTTTAAGAAGCCAACGCAGGCACTTATTGACTATCATGCTTAAATTGTATGTATAAATGATCTTCAAAGGCTTGCATGGAGTCAATCTAATGACAAGTGCTGTACCAGGCTGTCTTTTTGATTGGCAGGTTTAATTACATCGATTAGGATCTGAAATAAAGGAAGGTATGTATGTGTTAATTTCAGTTCATTATTCTGATTTTGTTACATAGGAAAGCAATGAAAAAGAACAAAACTGACATATGGTGCTAAAGCTTCTTTGATTTGAATTTAAAGATAGGTGGTCCGAAATATATTCCTTAATTATTAAATATTTACGGCAAAATAATATGAACATGTAATGAAAAAAAAGTTTTTTTATCTCCAATTCCACTAATGCAAAAGGAAGCTGATATAAAATACACAACAGTACACGTCCACATGCTAATAAACATGTTTGGAGAGTTGCATAACAAAATAAGAAATATGTTTTGAGGTTATATATGCCACACAACCTGACAGGCGGACAAACGTTAAGACGGACCAGCGTTTCCTTAAACTGTCTCTGAAAGTAGGTATTTACAAAAAGCCTACACATGTCTCTCAAACTCACAAAGGTTCTATGTGCAGGATGTTCACAGGCAGCAGGTCAGGTAACATGGAGAGGAGAGAATCGAAATACATCGACAGCTGCTGGCTTGAAAGCTGTGACTGTAACTGCATCCAGAAGAAACTTAACGCCTTGATATTCGGGTTGTCTGGAAAAAGTAGATTGTGTGTCAAACTTGACAGATAATTGTGCAAATATGTCAAGCATTTTTTGCATTATAGAAATTGTCTTTGTCAACCATAAGCTTCCATATTGCTTAGCCAACATAAAAAGATTTGAACAGAACCAATTTTGTGGCAACAACGTTTCATAGATGGAAAGCTTTTGAAAATAATATAGACATGCAATGCAATCATTTTAAATCAACAGAAAATATGTGTTGAGTTAATTTCAGTATATTATTAAACTTTATTTCACAGGTGGTTATAGAGAAACAAATATGTTCACCAGGTGCATAGCAATGGGGGAAAGGGATTTTCTCTTAATCCCCTAGTGTAATAAATATCCTAATATTTCATCACTTTACATTGGCAATACTTAAAAATAAATGAAAATAGCTCAGATATCATGTCTTTGCGTAATACTGTATTAATGTGGGACCTTAGTCAAGTGGTGGGATGCTGGTCTAGGAATCGAAAGGTCCCAAGGTAGAATTCTGCTCAGACCACAGAATTGTGCATATCAAACAATTAATCCCATTCTTGTTCTATCGGGTACCTGTGAGAAAAATAGGCAAATCTGCTGTGGTTGCATACTGTGCAGAATGTAAACGGACGACTTATATCCCAGTGATCTGGTGCCACAGTATACGTTTTGTAATGGTTAGGGGACTTACATTTTGAGATGTAGTGGCTGAGTTGGAGTTGTTAGGATTTTTCTCTGTGAACAGAAAACCAGCTCTTTGAGCATCACTGACATATGTCCCTGTAAACCAAATAATTAATGCATTCTGAAATAGCATCAGTTATATTGGAGGTCAATCAATGTTGTTTGATTAAATAATATGAGAAATACATTATGTTTGAAGACCCTTGATACAAATGAGGTATACAATAAACACTTCACACACACACAGCCTACTATATACTGTTCACTTGATACAATCATTTTTCATCCATATCTAACCAATCTGCATTAAGTTACGTGTAACTCCAAAAGAGTTGGACCGACATAAGGAAGAATGGAAGGACGGAGAGAATTCTACAATTCTATACGACCTCCTCCCCTGCACCCTTTCAAGGCAATACATAATGGCAACGATTATGAATATTTACAATTACGTAATGAATTTTGTTTAAGTAAGCAGCATGGATAGAGTATTACCAATGTATAACACGCACACACTATTGAAATAAAATTTTCAGTAGTAACACACTGCACATTATACACGGTAAATTACAGGACCAATGCACCTTGTAGAAGAGGTTATATCAGCCCACTTGGCTGGAAAGTTTGGAGCCCCAGCTTTAGACTGGCTGCACCTATCCGGGCCCAGCTTACCAGACAGCCTGTTGTTCAGCTGGGTACCGAGCTATGACTGCATGTGATTCTGTAGGAACCGGTCCTTGAAACAAAATTCAGGAACTTAAATAAATATTGAAGGGAATAATTGTATAATGTGCTGAAGTCATTAAAATTATTGTTTTGCTAAAATTAAATAAAATTAACAAGCCTATTACAGCGGATTTTGTATGCAAGGATAAACATTTGGTTCAAGGGCTGAATTTCGGCCGAAACGTAGACAAAACTATGCCTTGACCTTCTATGATTAAACCTGATATTAGATCAATTGCTATTTGCTATTTATTTACCAAGTTGATTATTTTCAAAAACACATACTCACCATTTGATGCTAGGAGATTTTCTTCAATCAGGCAGAAAAAATGCTGAAGTTAAGTGAACTATATGAGCCTCATTCTGGGAAAATAGAGCTTAATGTATGTGCAGTCTGCACAGGCTAATCTGGGATGACACTTTAATAGGACTTAATGTATGTGCAGTCTGCACAGGCTAATCTGGGATGACACTTTAATAGGACTTAATGTATGTGCAGTCTGCACAGGCTAATCTGGGATGACACTTTAATAGGACTTAATGTAGGTGTAGTCTGCACAGGCTAATATGGGATGACACTTTAATAGGACTTAATGTATGTGCAGTCTACACAGGCTAATCTTAGATGACACTTTAATAGGACTTAATGTATTTGCAGTCTGCACAGGCTAATCTGGGATGACATTTTAATAGAACTTAATGTATGTGAAGTCTGCACAGGCTAATCTGGGATGACACTTTAATAGGAGCAATGTATGTGCAGTCTGCACAGGCTAATCCTAGATGACAATTTAATAGGACTTAATGTATGTGCAGTCTGCACAGGCTAATCTGGGATGACAATTTAATAGGACTTAATGAAGGTGCAGTCTTCACAGGCTAATATGAGATGACAATTTAATAGGACTTAATGTAGGTGCAGTCTGGACAGGCTAATCTTGGATGACAATTTAAGCACATACATGAAGCCCCATATCCCAGAACACCACTAAGATACTACTTATTGTTCTTGTTGCTGCTGCTGCTTCGACTGGGCCATAGACAGAGATGGAGCGAGTTCCGACGCCGAAGTCGCTACCCCAAACCCGAGAATTGCCGACAACAACTGTTGTTGAATGGCGTCAATCGCATACTGCTCTCCAGGCCTAAGGTTCACATTATTACAGAACAACATATCGAGTAGTCACATTAATGGACGTGTCACGCAACGCCTGCTCTACCTGTTGGATCAGATCGTTTCAGTTCAAGCGACTTGTCTCGCCTAATTTGTCGACGCCCATCATCCAATTGTTGCTAAGCGACATCGATGCTAAGACGGAAGCCGAACTCACCAAGGCTCTGCTGTTGGAAGTGTAGCCAACATGGGAGGAGATATTGATAGGAGGCTTGGTAGTCTGACGCAAGATCTTCGTGCTGAATTTCTTAAGCGAGTTGTAGTATTTGTGCAAGAAGGGGTTGTCATCGACTTTCACTTCAATGACGTTTGTCATGTTTGCTAGTAAAGTTCACGGAAAAGGAAATGGAAAGTAAACTAAAACCGGATTGTTTAGTGACACATGAATAAGCCTGGCAACACATTACTTTACAGACCTGTATTTTTAAATGCCAAACATTGTGCCTATAATTGATATTTAGAATATTTCAATGAATTTTTCACCAATTAGAACTCAGAATAACATAGTAAATGTTTTACGCGCACCATGTTGAAATTGGAATCTTTCGGTTTGTAGCAAGGTGTAATATTTTTTTTTTGTAAATCAAAAACAGGCATTACTTCAGCAATTTAGAATGTGAGACTGTACACCTTTAATTGTGTGACTATAGAACTTTAAATGTGAGACTACATCATTTTTAATGTGATACTCAGCAACTTAATATGTGAGACAACACAACTTTAAATGTTACAATCTACATATTTAAGTGTGAGTCTGCACACCTTTAAATGTGACAGTTTATGACTTATACCTGAGACTTAACAACTTTAAATGTGAGACAATACAACTGTATGGCATTTAATAAGAAACAATAGATGTGAGTTCAAAATAGTAATTAAATGTAGTGAAATAAGCAAACTAGAGCTTTGTCACAGATGTAACGAATTACCCCAATGCTGCATTGACACATAATATTTTGCATGTCGTCTTCACAAAAAACAGCGGACACCATGCTCAATTTTTAAAACGCACTAAGTGACCCCTTGACCTAGTTTTTGACCCAGAAAGGCCCATGTTCCAACTTGGCCTTAAGATCATCTCCATAAAACTTCTGACCAAGTTTGGTGAAGATCGGATGTAAACTACTAGAATTAGAGAGCGGACACCATGCTGAATGTTAAAAAATGCACAAAGTGACCCGGTGACCTAGTTTTAGGCCCTGAATGGCCCATGTTCAACTTGTCATAGAGATCATTTAGATAAAACTTGTGACCAAGTTTGGTGAGGATTGGATGAAAACTACTTGAATTAGAGAGCGGACAACATGATGAGGTTTAAAACGCACTAAGATACCCCGTGACCTAGTGTTTGACCTGGCATGACCAATATTCAAACTTGACCTAGACATCATCTAGATACAACTTCTGACCAGGTTTGGTGAAGATTGGATGACAACTACTTGAATTAGAGAGCAGACAACATTGTGATGTTTAAAACGCACTAAGTGACCCCGTGACCTTGTTTTTGACCCGGCATGACCCATATTCAAACTTGACCTAGACATTATAAAGATACAACTTCTGACCAATTTTGGTGAAGATTGAATACAAAATACTTGAATAAGAGAGCAGACAACATGGTGAGGTTTAAAACACGCTAAGTGACCCCGTGACCTAGTTTTTGACCCGGCATGGGCCTTGTTCGAACTTGACCTACACATCATCTAGTTACAACTTCTGACCAAGTGTGGTGAAGAATGGATTAAACTACTTGAAATAGAGAGCGGACACCATGCTCAATGTGTAAAACGTACTAAGTGACTCTGTGACCTAGTTTTTGATCTGGCAAGGCCCATGTTCAAACTTCGCCCTCAGATCATCTAGATAAAACTTCTGACCAAGTTTGGTGAAGATCGGATGAAAAAACTACTTGAATACGAGAGAGGACACCATGCTGAATGTTAAAAAACGCACTAAGTAATACCGTGACTTAGTTTTTGACCCGGCAAGGCTCATGTTCAAACTTGGCCTTAAGTGTCATCTAGATACAATTTCTGACCAAGTTTGGTGAAGATAGGATGAAAACTACTTGAATTAGAGAGCGGACAACATGCTGAATGTTTAAAACACACTAAGTGATCCCGTGACCTAGTTTTTGACCCGGCAAGGCCCATATTCGAACTTGGCCTAGACATCATGTAGATACAACTTCTGACCAAGTTTGGTGAAGATCAGATGAAAACTACTTGAATTAGAGAGCGGACACTTAATACGGACCGACAGACGGACCGACAATCCGACAGACCAACAGACAAGTTCATTCCTATATACCCCCTAAACTTCGTTTGTGGGGGTATAATTAGGCCAGTTATTCTGATAAAAAACTTTAAAATGTGCTTTAACAAGGGGCTAGCTGTGTGCAGAGTTTATTTGAACCATTTTTGGATTGGGACAATTCGTAAAAAATCATAGTGTTTTGAATTAAATTGGGAAAATGGTTGAAGTTTTTGCTAAACATAATTTAAAAATTGAGAATATGTGCTATCAAGATAAATTGCACTAAGGTTCAACTTTTAGAGCTACATAAGGAAAAAAACTCAATTTGTAACCTATTAAAACATTGTTTGGGGTCAAACCTTGAATTGAAAACTTTAGCCAGTAATTATGAAAAAAATAAACTGTATAAGATTAGGAATGGGACTCAATTTTGGCCCCAATTTCGACAAAATGAATAACACTGTATGATCTCACCTGAAGCTCAAGAAGCTGAGCTGATATGCTGGCCTCGCTGATATTGCCAAAGGCTGAATTTGAGTTCTGATTAACTCAATGTTGCAACCTATCAAAACATTCTTTTTCTTCCGGGAAACCATGAATTGAGAACTTAAGCCATTAATCATGGATATAGACTTTATGAGATGAGAATGGTGCTGAATTTCGGCCCCAATTTCAACAAAATAATTAACACTGTAAGGTCTCACCTGAAGCTCAAGAAGCTGAGATGACATGCTTGCCTTGCTGATATTGCTAAGAGCCGAGTTTGAGTTCTGCTTTCTTCAGGTTGAGAGTCGAAGAGCGTACTGGACCACATAATTAAACTGATGTTATTTTTCAAAGTCTTCTCTTGCATCAATTCAATGCTAGGCCTTTTTGGCTCGGAGTGCTAGGTGCTCATAACAAAACCAGACGTGTTCACTTTAAGCACCTTGTTCACAATAGTGGGTGTAATTTGAACATGTGGAACACCCCATGGATGTATGGATCTCTTAGTGTTTACAACAAAGTCTTTACTGCCTTTCTGTGTCAGCATGAATGTATTGTGATCTGTGTGTTTACAACCAAGTCATTACTTCCTTTCTGTGTCAGCATGGATGTATTGTGCTCTGGGTATTTACATCCAAGTCATGACTGCCTTTCTGTGTCAGCATGGATGTATCGTGCTCTGAGTTCACAGCAAAGTCATTACTGCCTTTCTGTGTCAGCATGGATGTATCGTTCTCTGAGTTCACAGCAAAGTCATTACTGCCTTTCTGTGTCAACAGGGATGTATTTGTGCTCTGTGTTCACAACCAAGTCATAACTGCCTTTCTGTGTCAGCATGGATGTATTGTGCTCTGTGTTCACAGCCAAGTCATATCTGCCTTTCTGTGTCAGCATGGATGTATCGTGTTCTGTGTTCACAGCCAAGTCATGACTGCCTTTCTGTGTCAGCATGGGTGTATCGTGTTCTGTGTTCACAGCAAAGTCATTACTGCCTTTCTGTGTCAGCATGGATATATCTTGCTCTGGGTGTTCACAACAAAGTCATTACTGCCTTTCTGTGTCAGCATGGATGTATTGTGCTCTGGGTGTTCACAGCATTGTTATTACTGCCTTTCTGTGTCAGCATGGATATATCTTGCTCTGGGTGTTCACTGCATAGTCATTACTGCCTTTCTGTGTCAGCAAGGATATATCTTGCTCTGGGTGTTCACTGCATAGTCATTACTGCCTTTCTGTGTCAGCATGGATATATCTTGCTCTGGGTGTTCACAACCAAGTCATTACTGCCTTTCTGTGTTAGCATGGATGTATTGCGCTCTGGGTGTTCACAGCATAGTTTTTACTGCCTTTCTGTGTCAGCATGGATATATCTTGCTCTGGGTGTTGACTGCATAGTCATTACTGCCTTTCTGTGTCAGCATGGATATATCTTGCTCTGGGTGTTCACAGCATAATTATAACTGCCTTCCTGCGTATGCTTGGATTTATCGTGCTCTGGGTGTTCACAGCATTGTCATGACTGCCTTTCTGTTTCAGCATGGAAATATTGTGCTCTGTGTTCACAGCCAAGTCATTACTGCCTTTCTGTGTCAGCATGGGTGTATCGTGTTCTGTGTTCATAACCAAGTCATTACTGCCTTTCTGTGTCAGCATAGATGTATTGTACTCTGGGTGTTCACAACAAAGTCATTACTGCCTTTCTGTGTCAGCATGGATGTATTGTGCTCCGGGTGTTCACAGCATAGTCATTACTAACTTTCTGTTTCATCATGGATATATCTTGCTCTGGGTGTTCACAGCACAGTCATTACTTCCTTTCTGTGTCAGCATGGATATATCTTGCTCTGGGTGTTCACAACCAAGTCATTACTGCCTTTCTGTGTCAGCATGGATGTATTTCGCTGTGGGTGTTCACAGCATAGTCATTACTGCCTTTCTGTGTCAGCATGGATATATCTTGCTCTGGGTGTTCACAGCATAGTTATTACTGCCTTTCTGTGTCAGCATGGACATATCTTGCTCTGGGTTTTCACAACCAAGTCATAACTTCCTTTCTGTTTCGTCATGGATGTATCGTGCTCTGGGTGTTCACAACCAAGTCATTACTTCCTTTTTGTGTCAGCATGGATGTATTGTGTTCTGGGTGTTCAAAACCAAGTCATTACTGCCTTTCTGTGCCAGCATGGATGTATTGTGCTCTGGGTGTTCACACCCAAGTCATAACTGCCTTTCTGTGTCAACATGGATTTATTTTGCTATGGGTGTTCACAGCATAGTCATTACTGCCTTTCTGTGTCAGCATGGATGTATTGTGCTCCGGGTGTTCACAACCAAGTCATTACTGCCTTTCTGTGTCAGCATGGCTGTATTTCGGTGTGGGTGTTCACAACATAGTCATTACTAACTTTCTGTGTCAGCATGGATATATCTTGCTCTGGGTGTTCACATCATAGTCATTACTTCCTTTCTGTGTCAGCATGGATATATCTTGCTCTGGGTGTTCACAACCAAGTCATTACTGCCTTTCTGTGTCAGCATGGCTGTATTTCGGTGTGGGTGTTCACAGCATAGTCATTACTGCCTTTCTGTGTCAGCATGGATATATCTTGCTCTTGGTGTTCACAGCATAGTTATTCCTGCCTTTCTGTGTCAGCATGGATATATCTTGCTCTTGGTTTTCACAACCAAGTCATTACTTTCTTTCTGTTTCAGCATGGATGTATCGTGCTCTGAGTGATTACAACCAAGTCATTACTTCCTTTCTGTGTCAGCATAGATGTATTGTGCTCTGGGTGTTCACAGCTAAGTCATTACTGCCTTTCTGTGTCAGCATGGATGTATCGCGCTCTGGGTATTCACAACCAAGTCATTACCGCCTTTCTTTGTCAGCATGGATGTATTGTACTCTGGGTATTCACAACCAAGTCATTATTGCCTTTCTTTGTTAGTAACATTGCCAAAACTCCGTTCTATAATGATATTTTTGCCGCTGAGAGGACAATCTGGGGAAGTCAGTAACCCTACTGTTGTCCAAACTATCAACAGCAGAAGTATCCCACTAGGAAAGCTTACGCTTTTATTGTTCATTGATTTTCTCCCGTTCAATTTATGTTTGTCCCATAAAGATTGGAACAAGTTATTGAACTTTTTATTCTTCATGATATTTGTTGTGATGTCCAACAGCAACAACTGACTGTTAGCATTACCATAACTACTGCTATAACTTTTCGTGTATGTAACACTCGTCCCTTTCAGGCCCATGCGGAACTCTAGCTTAACAAAACTACCCAGGCTTATGTTTGGAAAACGTGACGTTGGCATTGCGTTTGTTCAGAACATAATCATGCTCAGAATTTGCTGCAGAACGGAGTTGTTCAACGATGTTGACTTTTTGAGGCAGGAGGTCAAGGGGGAGGAGTTAGAAGTCAAGGGAGGGGAAGGGTCATTCTGGACTGGGGCTCCAGCAGGCAGGACTGGTGCGGTTGCTGGGCCAACTCGATATCAATGCTGGTGCTCTGCTGAAAACAACAACAACACAGTGGGTGATAGAAACTTGTTACAATTTATTTTACAATCTATAACAAATTATGCCTCTTGACTGGCTGTGAAGGTTTTCAACAACATGAATTTCTAATCTGGCATTTTATTGGTTCCTTGTCCTTAATAGCATGAACATAAATATAATTAAGTCATTTTGTATTAAAACAAGAAAAGTGTTGGCTAATGCTATACTTATCTGTAAATTTATATCTATAATCTTTACTCCATTTCCAGAAATGTATTTTCATAAGCCAATATGCGGATCACTAATGTTAGAAAGTGTCGTCTCAGATAAGCATGTGAAATTCACATACTGGTCAGCTAATTAGGGAGGGTACTTTCTGACTAGACTGGATGTTCATAAAGAGGATTATTTGTTCAACAAAAAATACCTTTAAGAGGGAAGTGTTGTCCATTATTAGCCTGTGCGAACTGCACAGGCTTATCTGTGACAACAATTTAAGCACATGCATAAGGCCCAATTTTCCCGGAAATCAAGTATGATGAGCTATAGGTCAGGGAAGTAGATGGGTTGTTCTGGTCTGGGGCTCCTGCAGGCCGGACTGGTGCTGTTGCTGGACAAACTCGATACCAATGGTGGTGCTGTCCTGAAAACAACTGCACAGTGGGTGCTGTGAACTTGTAAAAAATGTTTATATTACAATCTATACGAAACTATGCCTCTTTATCGGTTGTGAAGGTGTTTAATAGGCAAAATTACATTCTAATGAATTTCTAATCTGGCATTTCATTGGTGTATTGTCCTCAATAGCACGAAAATTAATATCATCAAACCATTTCGCATTAAAACATTGTTGGCTATTAATACACTGTATACCAACCTGTATATTCAAAATGATGTAATTTCATTAGCCAATATGCGGCACCTAAATATTACAAATAGACGTCCCAGATTAACATGTGAAGTCCACACAACCTAATCAGGAAGGACACTTTTTGACTGGATTTTCATAAAGAGGATATTTCTTTTCAACAAAAATACTTAACATACAAAATTGTTGTCCCAAATATGCCTGTGTGGATTGCACAAGATAATGTAGGACAACGACAACAGTTTAAGAACATGCATAAAGCCCCATTTTAAAGAAGTGTTTTTCCTGTATAAAAACAAAAAAATAATAGAAAATCATATTCTTAACATTGTTTTTAAAATGTACTCATTATATGTATCACTTTACTTATCCATATATTTTACTGCTCATATACATTGGATTTAAATTATGTTATAGGCCACTTGCGCTTACAGACTACACGCTGACAACACTAATTTGCCCGTTCTTTGGTGACGCCTAAAAATCCACATTTTCACGATAACCAATACGAAGAAAGGATTTCTTTCCAAGTAACTTGCTATCATAAACTTTGTTTGATTTGTTGAGGGAAAACACAAGTTTCTGAAAAGATATTACCCAATTGCCCACAAACACAAATCCGATCACAGGACGTGTTTTGTGACATGTTTTGTATCATCCTTTGACCCATTCATTTGTGAAAGAAAAATGATTCTCGAATTTTTATTATAGTAAAGAAATGAGTAGCAAACTTCTTAAACATGCGAAAATTCTAGTCACAAACTTCTTCCATATGTGATTCCATAAAAAGGAAAAATAGCCCAGAATCATGCCATTTCCAGAAAAACTACAACTTTGAAAAAGGCACTGACTGATGAAAAAGATGCAAAATATTGGTAAACAATTCAAGCTAGAGACTGGAATGCTACACCACTGATCCTGGAAAATCATGTTTATAAGTTGGCATAACACTTGGAGGTTTTAAAAAAAAAAACTTTTTTGTGGACATGTAAATTCGTGCATTTCTTACTTGTTGAAAAAAACAACACGACTTTGCTTGGATCATTTTGTTTTGTGTTTGATTAAAAACTGTGGATCAGTAAACCCACGAAATCGACATTAATTAATGTTCCACAAATTATAACAAATTTACAGTACTTAATCAACATGTTTTTAGAAATGTGTTTGACAAGATTTATTTTATTTATTTATTTTAAATTTAAATTTATGATTGTTCATTGAGAACAATAATTTTGATTTATTTTAGTCCGGTGTATTCCTTAGTTTAAATACAATGCAAACATTGATTGCTGAATAAAGTCGAAACCCAATGACTCTAACTTGCCTGGACTGACAACAAAAGTTTTAGCCATCCAGAATTCGATCCAACCAATCTGAATATACTCATGTTTACTAACATAAATCTGCAATAGATTCACATCTCCAGTTGAAGAGTATTCGTACTGTCTAATCCCGTACTACTTTCTTCTTTTGAATCAGTAAGAACAGAATTTATATACTTGACATTTGTAAGTAATCACTATTTTAAAACAGTAACACAAACAATCAAACAATGATCTTATGTAAGGAATAACGCGAAGAAACGAAGCAATATATAAGCATTATATGCACATAGCCCAAGTATTAAAGTAACAATCACGCTCAAAAATATCGAATATTCCGTTAAATAAAGCTAACCCATAAAAAATTCAATGTTCCTTTTAGCAAACTGCAAAATTTCAACGTTAGATGTTGTCTGGTAGAATTGATTTAACGAGATACAAAATGCTCGTTTTTATTTTTTTGTGGCCACAAATAATTCCATTTATATCTCCCGTGAAATATCCGAACATTTACGGGCGAACACGAGATTGGATACGGTAAGCGTCGGAAGCATGACGTAGCTCTCATGAATAATCATTCTGTGAAATCCAAATGAATTCTGGGTAACTAGAACTTAGCGAATGCGAAAATGGCTTGTATAAATTATGCAAATGAACGCAAATGAATGAATCCGATCCTGACTCGAAAGCGAAAGTAGATTATATCGTGGAACGATATTTAGATATTTAGATGCTAAAAACTTGCCGAATGCTTGTAATATAACGTTTTTACATCTATGTTACTTGTTTTTAGGGTCTTCCTATTGTAATTAACCATCGTATGGTACTACTTGTTGTCGAATGTTTTAATATAGCATAATACAGTAGCCGTATGTATTGGTGAGCGTGATAGTGACTTTAAACAACACATGTAGTACCTTATTTGCTTGTGTTTTTATTTAAGAATGGCATGACGACGCATAGATACAGATTGTCTATTCCTTCTAGTTGACATATTATAACTGTAACTCTAACTATTATAGTATAACTTTATTTTGTATAATCATAAACTGTGTATTTTGTAAACACTGTATGCTTGCTTTGTCCACTTGGGCTTTTGGCCTTCTGGATGAATTGTTTAATAAACCTTTTGTGATGCAGCCGTTCCAGCCATAATATTATAGAATCTACAAAAAACGCCAGATTGTCATCTTTTACTCAAATCAATTAACGATTGAGTCAATAACATGTTTGAAATTATAGGGAGCCTTTAATCAAGTGCTCATAATCAAGTAACAGCTTTATGGGACCCTAGGCGCTTTAGAGCCAGGCAAACAAAACAACGTGAAAATTGTGACGGGGACTTAAAAAAATGAGACATAAATTCGACCCCTGCACATTCGAACCATCTGACATAAATGTATATGAATATTTAGCAATACAAATACAGATGCTTCGAGGATAGTCCGAGCAAACCGAAAAGTCGAGCCAAGCAAGTTTGAGCCAACAGGTTTTGACTGTATATTATAATTTTTAGAAAATTACTAATCTGCTAATCTGTGAACAAGTCGAAATTCATAGGTTCTCTTAATACATTTTTATTATATTTATAATTGCATTTTATGTTTATTCTTTCTTTATTAAAATAAAGTTTCCACAATTATATAATAATTAGTTTTCGAGTTTGGATAGTCGTTTACAGTAATTTATAAATATATTGAGACTTCACCACTGTGAGAAACGTTTAAAATAGCACAAGAGCCATTCAATTTTAAGCGCTCTGAATTCAATCACACATTGCTTACATTAGTGTCTCTTAACAATTATTTTTAATTTGCATTAACATGAACACCATTGTCCCAATAACTACTTTTTTAACCATATTGTTTGTTATACCAAATTTATTCTCATAAGAATGTATAAATACAACCCTTAAACGGACTTAACTTGAGTATCGCTCTTATAAAACAGGACTTAATGAATGTGTATAGTGTCTTGCCACATAAGCCAGTGGAGTCCTCATAGGCTAACCTGAGACGACACTTTTTACTAAGACTTGTTTTTTGTTTAGAAACAAGAGATGTGTTCGTCAGAAACAAAATGCCCCTACTGCGCCGCTTTGAAATACAATTTCTATTTATCATTTGGCAGGTATAGAAATGATCTCCCTTTAAAGATTATTACTGCCCTTGGATTTTGTTTTTGACCTTTATCATTGAAGGATGGCCATGACCTTTCACCACTCAAAATGTGCAGCTTCATGAGATACACATGCATGCCAAATATCAAGTTGCTATCTTCAATATTGCAAAAGTTATGGCCAATGTTTAAGTTTTCGGACCGACGACTAAAAGACAGACAGACAGATGGACTGACAGTTCAACTGCTATATGCTACCCTGCCGCGTGGAGGGGGGTGGTCTGTAGACAGTCAAACATGACCAAGTCAGACATCTCTGACCAGCAAGGCCCGTGGTTTATCAAAGAGATCATTGCCACAGTTCATCATGTATCTATGTACATAAGTCCACAGGTAAGTAATGAAACCAAACATTCACAAATTAGTACAGGAAAGAAATGATAGTTATATCATTTAAAAACAAGAGCTGTCACCATAGGATGACTTATGCCCCCTATAAACACTTGATAGAAGTTATGAGCTTTTTTCGAAACCTAATGCAGATTTCGAAACCTAAACGCGGACCCTAAGTTCAAAGTCAAGGTCCAGGGGTCAACATTTGTGTGCGTATGGAAAGGCCTTGTCCGTATACACATGCATACCAAATATGAAGGTTATATCTCAAGGGACATAGAAGTTATGAGCATTTTTCAAAACCTAATCGCAGATTTCGAAACCTAAACGCGGACCCTAACTTCAAGGTCAAGGTCACAGGGGTCAAAATTTTTGTGCGTATGGAAAGGTCTTGTCCATATACACATGCATACCAAATATGAAGGTAATATCTCAAGGGACATAGAAGTTATGAGCATTTTTCGAAACCTAAACACAGATTTCGAAACCTAAACGCGGACCCTAACTTCAAGGTCAAGGTCACAGGGGTAAAATTTGTTGTGCGTATGGAAAAGCCTTGTTCATATACACACGCATACCAAATATGAAGGTTATATCTCAAGGGACATAGAAGTTATGAGCATTTTTCAAAACCTAAACGCAGATTTCGAAACCTTAACGCGGACCTTAACTTCAAGATAAAGGTCACAGGGGTCAACATTTTTGTGCGTGTGGAAAGGCCTTGTCCATATTCACATGCATACCAAATATGAAGGTTATATCTCAAGGGACATAGAAGTTATGAGCATTTTTCGAAACCTAAACGCAGATTTCGAAACCTAAACGCGGACCCTTAGTTCAAGGTCAAGGTCAAAGGGGTAATTTTTGTGTGCGTATGGAAAGGCCATGTCCATATACACATGCATACCAAATATGAAGGTTATATCTCAAGGGACATAGAAGTTATGAGCATTTTTCGAAACCTGAACGCAAAGTGTGACGGAAAGGGGGCATAAACAATCTTTGACAAATCAATTATTTAAGTTATAAATAAACAAAATACAAAATCTGTACAGTAACTGTGAAAATAACTTAAATTCTTGGTAGGGAAATATATAATCTGAGATTTATAATTATATAAATTTCGTCCCTTGAAAATAATTGTCTCTGTCAAATCTCTATTTTAGTAGCAATTAATTATAAACCAGTACCGTGACTGTAGATTCACAGGTAATCTTAACGTACCTAAGATACTTGTATGCCAAAAAGTGTCATTTGGTGCTTGGTTTGACCATAACATGTCATTTTGATTATGCTTCATTTGTATGGTTTCATATTATTATATATAATAATTATCTCCCTTGAAAGCTTATAACTTCCCTTGGGTTTGTATTTTCGACCTTAGACCTTGAAGGATGACCTTGACCTTTTACCATGATGTGTTTGTCAGAAAAACAATGCCCTCTACTGCGCCGCTTTGATGTATTTAAAAAAATATTTTATTTGACAGGTCAGATAATTATCTCCATTAAAGCTTATTACTTTCCTTGGATCTGTATTTTCGACCCTAGACCTTGAAGGATTATCTTGACCTTGAAATTTTACCACTCAAAATGTGCAGCTCCATGAGATACACATGCATGCCAAATATCAAGTTGCTATCTTCAATATTGCAAAAGTTATGGCCAATGTTAAAGTTTTTTTTCGGACGGACGGAGA
This sequence comes from Dreissena polymorpha, assembly GCF_020536995.1. NCBI lineage: Eukaryota > Metazoa > Mollusca > Bivalvia > Myida > Dreissenidae > Dreissena > Dreissena polymorpha. The sequence goes on from NC_068360.1 coordinate 85,742,330, forward strand.
GACTGACTGACTGACTGACTGACTGACTGACTGACGGACAGTTCAACCGCTATATGTCACCCTACCGGGGGTATACAAATTCCCTTTAAACGAAAATTTCCTCAAAAGCGGAAAGTATCATCCCATATTACTCTGTGTGCCCACTGCACAGGCTATTCTGTAGATGGCACTTAAATGCATTAAGCACTATTATCCCAGAACAAGGCTCACCTGGTATTATATTGTACAAGTCGTTAACAGACGGTAGGGGGACTTACTTTGAGCCTCATTCATAGAAAACAGGGCTTTGGAACTTGTGCACTAAGTTTTGTCCTAGATTAGCCTGTACAGCCACACAGGCTAATAAGGTACAACACTTTCCGCTAGGCAGATTTTTTTAAAAGAAGAGACTTCCTATATACGAAAAATTCCGTAAATGCGGAAAGTATCGTCCTTGATTTGCCTGTACAGACTACACAGGCTAATCTGGGACCACACTGTACGCACATGCTATTTAGCCCCTGTACAGACTACACAGGCTAATCTGGTACCACACTTTACGCACATGCATTTAGTCCCTGTGCAGAATACACAGGCTAATCTGGGACCACACTCTACGCACATGCATTTAGTCCCATTGTCCCAGAGGGAGGCACATATGTTTCTTGAAAAAACACTCAACAACAGACTGTAAGCAGACTTAACTTAAGTTTTGGGAATGAGGCCGGAGTCCTTCTAATAGGGAAAATTCTTGGTGTTTTGACCACAAATTGGGACATTGGTGTTGTTGGTTTTTTGCTTACAAATACTATATAATCGAGAATAAGCGTTTTCAACATTGTATTTACATGAAATAAGGTTCAAGTAATAGAGCTGGGTAGGGAGATTAACTTGATATTGTGAAACATTTATTTTTCTTTATCTTCAATTGGAAATTAAAGGCAGTTGTTTGGGAAAAATACATTGTTTTAGGATTGTAAATGGGGTCGATTTCAGACCCCAAATTTGACAAATAACAGCAACACTATATACATACTAAAAACTTTACATCTCCTTGCAAACAGGCTCTATTAAAACCAAGGCATTCCAAGCTTAATTAAATATCTCACAACTTTTTAAAAACTCAAGGTCTGCATGGGAATGACATAAATTCTCGAGGTGTTGTGTTTATGAGGTTTCTTATGAATAAGTTGGGAAGCATCGAGCTGAAACGGTTTTTAGTTATTGATCCTCAAGTCAAAGAAGTCGTGTTTTTAAAAGGATATACAAAGAAAAGACACCATTTTACCTTCTGTGAAATCATATCATTCTTTTCCTCTTCATCTTTAGCATTCTTAATACACAAGTAACACTGTAAAATCAGTATTAATTGTGAGACATTATTTTTTGTTGATTTTAAGAGTTGTCTTATCCACAAATGTATCACAACATCGGAAAATAATTGATATAAATACCTCATTTATTTTTCCCATTTGAAAAATCCACGCATTAACTGCTGTGTCCATAAACGGGGTTTTTTACGACGACATTTCATATGGACGAATATCAATGGTTTTGTAATATACAAACAATTAAAGAGGATATTTTCCTTATGTAAATTCATACTGTTCTTTACAACCTCTTCTTTTTTTGCATTCTTAATAAACAGGAATTACACAAGTCGGCGCTTTCCTGGTGTATTTATGGGTCTGTTAAACGGACCCTTACCCGAAGCATTTAATTTGTTCTTAAGTAAGTGCTTTATGATAATTATATCTCAATCATATTTCAATAAGATCTAACAAAGTATATAACAATCATACTATGATTTTATTGGTATTAAATTTGAAGTATTACAAAGAATTTTTATTAAATTTGTTTTTCCTAAATCAATGGACTTTTTCGTGGGAAAAAAATCCGAGTCCCAAAATTTCATTTTCCCCCAGAAAATACCTGACAATTTAAGCATGAATATGTTACCTTCTGCATATTCAGGTAATTCTTGTCCACCACATCCTCAGCATCGTTGTCCTGACTCAGCGGCGACTGAAGCAGAAGAATAGCTTGATGTATTTCTTGTATGTATATTTAGGACACATATATATAAAGGTAATTACAAATAAATACTAAATGTTCAACAACATAAAACAAAGTCAATAATTACATATCATATCATATGTGAATCAAAATATATTCCCCATAAGATGACTACAACTATATCATATTTTATAAAAATAAATTGCATCAATATAGATTTTGTACATACATGACAGTTTCCAGCTCCACTGACAGTCCCGGTAGGTCTGTGGGCTGCATGTTGGTCAGCTCCGAAATCGGGGTCACTTTACTGCACTTGCTGAAATAAACAATTAATACATGTACATACCAAGGAATAGTCAATAACATAATGCAATGCTTCAAACAATTATACAGTGTCAAATAACAAGAGCTGTTAAAGGACAGCGCGTTCGACTATTCGAGTGCTTGACAATATAACATAAGCCATCATGGGGAAATTGTTCATATTCAATAATTTATTAGATGATCTTTCAAAAACAAAAAAAGGAAAAAAAAAACATTTTTTTTTCGGGGGGGGGGGGAGGATTGAGAGGGGGTATAATGTGGGGTGGGGTCATTTATTAGACGATCTTTCAAAAAGGGGGGGGGGGGGTAGGGAGGTAGGGGGGGTGAGAGGGGGGTATAATGTGGGGTGGGGTTATTTATTAGATGATGTTTAAAAAAATTGGGGGGGAGATGGGAGGGAAGGGATTCTGGGTAGGGGTGTGGGGAATTGTTTGGGTGGAATCCATTGTGGTATTCAGGTAAGTGTTGTTTTGTCAAAATAATAATAAAATGTGATCATAAATAAAGAAGTTATGGCAAATTAAGCAAAATTTTCAATTTTTTTAAGTGTAAAAGGGACCATAATTATGTAAAAATGCTTGATACAGTGGTCTGCTCTTGTTTATAGGTTTGGGTCATGTTGGTAAACAAGTATGCAACATATAAAAGCAATATGTCAAAGGATATAGGAGTTGTCTGCTCTTGTTTATAGGTTGGGGTGATGTTGGTTAACAAGTATGCAAAATATGAAAGCAATATGTCAAGGGACAATGAAAATAAATGGGCAAGTACGAAAACTTTAACATTTGCTGCATATTCTTAGTGGAAAAGGGGCGATCATTATGACAAAATGCTTGATAGAGTTGCCTGCTCTTGTTTATAGGTTGGGGTCATGATGGTAAACAAGTATGCAAAATATGAAAGCAATATGTCAAGGGACATTGGAAATCTTCGGGGTAGTACGCAAACTTTAACATTTGCTGCATATTCTAAGTGGAAAAGGGGCCATAATTATGACAAAATGCTTGATAGAGTTGTCTGCTCTTGTTTATAGGTTGGGGTCATGATGGTTAACAAGTATGCAAAATATGAAAGCAATATGTCAAGGCACAATGAAAACATTTGTGGTAGTACAAAAACTTAAACATTTGCACGCTAATGCCATGAAGACGCTAACGCCGACGCCGGGGTGAGTATGATAGCTCCGCTATATATATTATATATATAATAGTCGAGCTAAACACAATCATGGAAAATAAATGAACGCTTTGTCATTGGCTTAATAATTTCCGTTCTGTTTTTTTTTCATTATCCCCACGCTTTTTGAAAAGCATGGGGATGTTGTGGTTATCTCCACCGTCCGTCTGTCCGACCGTCTGTCAGTCCGTCCTGGCCAATATCTCCTCCTACACTATAAGCACCAGAACCTTGAAACTAACCCACATGGTAGCTATGAGCATATGTGCGATCCTGCACTATTTGGAATTTTGATCTGACCCCTGGGTCAAAAGTTATGGGGGCTTGGGCGGGCGGGTCAGAGACTTTCACTCATTTTGTATGTTACTTTACATTAACTTATTCATTTCTGCACCGTTTTACTTCAAATTGATACTGAACCTCTCTTTTGACAATACGGTCAATCTCAACTATGCATGGCCTCATTAACAACCCTGGGGCGCCCCGTCCACATAGACCACAGCCACCCAAAATTGCCTTTTACTATAAATTCTTCATTTCTACATCGATTCACTTCAATTTGATACTGAAATTCTCTTATGACAATACGGTCAATGTCAACTATGCATGACAATACAGTCAATCTCAACTATGCATGGCCCCATTACCAACCCTGAGACGCCCCACCCACATAGGCCACACCCACCCAAAATTGCCTTTAACTATAACTTCTTCATTTCTACACCGGTTCACTTCTAATTGATACTGAACTTCTCTTATGACAATACGGTCAATCTTAACTATGCATGGCCGTATTACCAACCCTGGGACGTCCCGCCCTAATAGGCCACACCCACCCAAAATTGCATTTTACTATAATTTCTTCATTTCTACACCGATTTACTTCTAATTGATACTGAACTATTCTCATGCCAATACGACCAATCTCAACTATGCATAGCCCCATTACCAACCCTGGGGCGCCCCGCCCACATAGGCCACACTAACCCAAAATTGCCTTTTACTTAACTTCTTCATTTCTACACCGATTCACTTCTAATTGATACTGAACGTCTCTTATGAAAATACGGTCAATCTCAACTATGCATGACCCCATTACCAACCCTGGGGCGCCCCTGGGTCAAACATGCGGCGTGGGGATACACGTCGGTCTCTGCTGCGCCATTTCTAGTTATAATTGTAGCAATGTCTAATTTTTATAAAAAAAATCATTTTAAAATAAGTGTCGATTGTAAAATAAACAGTATTGCTACTAGAGGACTGACAATTTACATCAATATTTATCGTAATGTAATTTTGCCCACGTGCATGTCCCTTTAACCAAACAATCATATCTTTTTCAATTGTGATAAGCGTAACTAAAAAGGATTGATGATATATGGATACGTCTACAGTAACATATTAATCGTCAGGGAAACTCGTGCAACTCTGTATGTTTGTTCGTAGAATTTGAAACTTTTGGGACGAATTCAGGATTGCAGAGGTATTCATGTACTAAGAAAACATATCTAGTTGTTTACATTGTTTTCACTTTTGATATTGTAAACCTTGACAACACTATGCATAATAATGTAAGAAAAGATCATTAATGTTCTTCCACCCCACAAAACAGGCATGACTTCCAGATTTTTTTTAAATTAGCCAGCAATGAAAATCATATAAATTATTGTTTAATAAACCGGCTGGGACTGTTTTTTTGCAAGCACCTGTCTCAAATGTTTTAAAATTCAATCAGTGAATGCATTTAATTATGGCAGTACTGTTATATAACTGTACAATGCCTAATGTTCCTACATAGTTTTATCATAATTGAAAATCTGCTTACAAGATTGTTATTATGTGTATTAAATGTTCTATACCTGACTTCTACATATACACCATTATAATTTCATGTTAAAAGCTTCTGTGACCTTTGACCTATTGACCTCAAAATGGATTGGCCTCTTAATCTTCCTCGATGTAAACATACAAAATTTGCATGTAGGTCAAAGCATTCCATGTCTAGAAACAATCGGTCTACGGACAAACCGACAAATGGACCAAAGGACAGATGCAAAGCAAAATAACCCCGAATCTTAGAAGAGGTCCTCTATTTTTAAATAAAGTCTCAGTATGAACAATCTAGCCTATGATGAGTTGCTTGTGACATGCAACCTGGTCTACTATCTCACAATATGTTTTGTTGTTATTTAACCTTTTGTGATTATTTTGCTTTTGTTGTTGTCACTTGATCTATTCGTGGACAAGAAAAGACGCCATTGTAAAATATTTTAAAGGAGAATCCAAGAGATTGGTCTATTATTTATTCATGTGTGATATTGACATTTCATACAGTAGCAAGCCTAGAGACAATGATATTTTAAAAATTGGGAAATAAGAATAGAATTATATTTTGCAATTTACTGTATACTACACACAATGAGAACAAGTGTTCTGCGGTCAGATACATATGCCCCCCCCCCAAACAGGGCTTTTAACTAGTGATCCCAATGTCAATAGGGTTCATCAACTGTCCAAGGCCAATAAGCATCTGAAGTATCAAGTAAATCAGTCAATTCATTGATGAGTTATTGATCAGAAACAATTTTCACACTTATTGTTACAGTGACCTTAACATTTGACCTAGTGACCCCAATTTTGACAGGGGTCATCTACTGTCCGAGGCCAATGCGCAAGGGTAGTATAAAGCCAATCGGTCGATTCGTTGACGAATTATTGATCAAAAACGCTTTTCCAACTTTTTATTGTGCCAGTGACCATGTCCTTTGACCTAGTGACCCCAATTTCGAGAGGGGTCATCTACAGTCCAAGGATATTGCACATGACAAGTATCAAGCCAATCGGTGAATAAGCTGACAAGTTATTAATTAAAAAACTATTTCACACTTACTGCGTAACTTATTTCAATTGGGTTCATCTACTGTCCAAGGCCAATGTACATAAAGTATCAAATAGGATAGTGACCTTGACCATTGACCTAGCAACCTCAATTAAGATCGGGGTCATCTACTGTCCAAGGCCAATGCACATATGAAGTATCAAGCTAATCAGTCAATTCGTTGTCGAGTTATTGATCGGATACCACTTCATGTGATAGTGACCTTGACCTTTGAAGAAGTGGCCTCAATTTCAATAGAGGTCATTTACTGTTCAAGGCCAATGCAAATGTGAAGAATCAAGTCAATTTGTTGACGAATTATTGATCGGAAACGATTTTCACACTTAGTGTGATAGTAACTTTGACCTTTGACCTAGTGATTACAATTTCAATAGGGGTCATATACTGTCCAAGGCCAATGCAAAAGTGATGTACATGTATCAAGCCAATCGGCTAATTTGTTGACAAGTTATTGATCGGAAACGATTTTAACACTACATATAAGTGTGATAGTCACCTTGACCTTAAAGCCTTGACCACAACCTTTAAGGTCACCTTGACCTTAGCTCTTAAAACCTTGAATAGACGACTCTACCAAATGTTCTTGTTCGTTATTTGTCCTTTTTTATAATAGTATTTTATTTGTTTTTATTGCACACGTGATTAACAAAATAATCTAAATAAAAGTGGTATAACTATAACATATAATTCTCTGTATTCATGGTCTAAAATCAACTGTTCCTAAATACTGAAAATTGCTAGAAAATCTGATGTCGGTATTGTCTGTACTATTTCAAAAAGAGATTCTGCATTGACATTTTCTCTGATAAACAGAGATCGTAGAAATGTAAACATTTAACACTAGAACAAAGCAAAAAGCAAATTAATCAAACATGGGAACAAACTAAATAAACCAAAGTTTATCAAAATAGCAGCCAGCATGCTGTGGTAAACAGACTCGCATGCATTTCGGAATACTATACTGTGACTTTCCCGCTTTAGAAATAAAATTATAAGATCAATGTTTGCAATCAAAATGCACTAATATGCAAACAATTAAATGATTATCTTATAATAAACAGGAATGGTTTTATTGCATATTTATATCGATTTTAATACTAATACCATATTCAAATAAACATTTGACAATTTGACTTTTTAGTAAAATTGAAGCTGTCAATTCAGCAAATCAACTAATCAAAGAATCAAAGGACTGAGCGGTATTAATGACAAAATGACCTTGTATATGCCGTTTCAAGGTCATTCTGACTTTGAAAAGATACATTGATAACATAAATTCATCCTACATACTATATTTAGTCAGTATATATATTTATTATAAATGTATATTGTTACGGTAAATAAAAGTAAAAATTGTTTATTGTCAATGGCAGCCATCATTGAATCGATAATAGCAAAAACCTGGCATGATGCCAGATAAGCACCTCGTTTTTTGCATGTTTACAAACCCATTACCTCAATTCCACTGAGAAACACCCTCTGAACTACATTTTGCAAACGGGTCCACATACCAAGTACAGGACTGGAAGGCAATAATTGTCAAATACAAATAATGAATTGTTTGTCTTTTTCTGGTTGCCTTATATATGTATACCCACAAAGTGCTCCTAACCTTTGACATTGAGGTTGCAAGAAAAATACCTGAATTTGTTCATATTTTATTTATTTATTCAAATACTGTTTAAAGAAAGTAATATCTTTTAAAAACATATTCTGTGTATTATCCTCAATTTGAAATAAAGGTAAAACATTTACTTTTCTTAATAATGAAATATATAAACAAAGGTTTAAATATTGTTGCGTTGTTATTCCCACGCTTTTCGGAGAAAAAGTGGGGATTATGTGGTTATCTCCGCCGTCCGCCCATCCGTCCTGGCCACTATCTCCTCTTACACAATATAAGCACTAGCACCTTGAAACTTACACACATGGTGGCTATGAGCTTATGTGCGACGGTGACGGCAACGGAATTTTGATCTGACCCTTGGGTCAAAAGTTATGGGCGTTGTGGTGGGGCCGTCAGAGATTCTCCTGCAACCACTATTAAAAAACGGCTCATAACTACTATGGCCCCTCAGATATTGCTTTCATATTTTGTATGTATATGTATCTAAGGACAATTTTTTTTTATGCGCATACACTTTTTTTACCCCTGTGACCTTGACCTCAACTTGAGGTCAGTTTCCAGATTTCGAAATCTGCGACTGCGTTTAAACAAAGGCTTATAACTAATGTGTCCCTTCAGATATTGCTTTCATATTTGATGTGCATGTGTATCTGAACAACACCTTTAAATGCGCATTCATTTGTTTACCCGTGTGACCTTGACCTTGAGGTCAGCATTCAGGTTTCCAAATCTGTGACCCCAATTCGAAAAAGGCTCATACCGACTGTATTCCTTCAGATATTGCTTTCATACTTGGTACGCATGTGTATCTTGACAACACCTTTCCATGCGCATGAAATTTTTTAACTTGGGGTCGGAGTTCAGGTTTCAAAATCTGCGACCGCGATTCAAAAAAAGCTCATAACATTTGTGTCACTTTAGATATTGCTTTCATATTTGGTACACATGTATATCTAGACAAGACCTTTCTATGCGCATAAAATTGTTGACCCTGTGACTTTGACCTTAAATGTAGGGTCCGCGTTTAGGTTTTGAAATCTATTACGTGGTTATCTGTGCCGTCTGTCCGTCCGTCCTGGCCACTATCTCCTCCTACACTATTAGCACTAGAACCTTGAAACTAACACACATGGTAGCTATGAGCATATTTGCAACATTGCACTATTTTGAATTTTGATCTGACCCCTGGGCCAAAAAAGAAGGAGTTTGGGTGGAGCCGGGTCAAAGATGTTCACTCATTTTTTTTAGGTTATTTTACATTTCATTGCTTGACCAATTAACTTCAAATTGAAACTGAACATCTTTTATGACATTTCAGTCAATCTAAACTATGCATGGTCCCATTACCAACCCTGGGGTGCCCCTGGGTCAAACATGTGGTGTGGGGATACGCGTCGGCCTCTGCCACGCCATTTCTAGTTGTTTTTAATTTAAAAGTCTCATATCCACCGCATGAAAAGTTTGTCATGGAATGTACGTATATTAAATCCCATAGTATTGTTAGTAAATACACATTTTACTATGTGATATCACATCATGTCTGTCTTCATGTGGCTTATAATGAATGTATTTCTACATCATCGAAACATTTTATATTTGATAAAGACGCATTTTTCTTTAACACATTCAAATAACACTTTTAGATCCCAGTCATGCGAAAATTAGTCTAATAGCATATTTGAACAGCGTAGCTCATGCCCAGCCAGCGCACTTGTGCAGACTGGTCAGGGGCTACACTTTCCGCTATGAAAAGCACTCAAGGTTTCGTGATATCTCCTGCGTATCCTCCGCATATTGCATATCCTGAAAAGACTGCTGGACTGGAGCTACACTAACAGCATATTACATAAGACCCATTTTTACAAGATGCCGCTATTTAAAAATATATGAGTCTTGTAAATAGAACTTCAAACCACGATACTTTTAAAAAGAAAATTAAAGTCACACTATTATTAACAGCAAAATGGCAAATGTCGGTAGCCTTTTCTGGCTAGCAGAAAAGATTTTCTGACAGGCTTACTGCGTACGTCACAAATGTGTGGCTAGATAATAGTGATGTACTGGGGGATTTTGTTAAAATCAGATAATGTTATAAATGGAGTGTATTCATTCTGGTTTGTTGGCGTTATGTAAAGGTCATTTTAGATGAAAAACTTGGTTAAAAAGATGTCAAATACTGAAATGTATAAAAATTTGTTGGTATGAAATTCCGTGGTTTAATAAAAACACAACTAATTCGTTGACACGTAAATTCGTAGATTTAAAATAAAAAGCAACTAATTCGTTGATATGTAATTTCGTGGATTTCAAATTTTCGGGAAAGACTGACCGTCCTAATGATTAAACTTTTATTAAAACAACCAGAGTAATAACAAAGCATAATCTGCTAATCTGTGTTGACTGAAAGACTTGAGCCTAATGTGCACTGAAGCATAAAAGTGTTGACGACAAATGTCCATAAGAGCGATAAAGCGGCGCACTTGTGGGTCCTCATTCGCTAATTGCCATCAATGTTGATTTGATAATATTTGCAATTCTCAGTGCAATCGGTCCCCTTGTAGCAACAATTGAGTAATACGGTCCCCAAAATACCTGTGTGAAAACCGTTATGTCTCTTTTAACTTTAATTGGCATTAATTTACATATGTGATAAATCAGCAAACTGTTAATTTGAGGACGCCACGTAATAGAGAACAATCGCTGATTTACAGTTTAAATAAGGTGCTTGATTTAAGAAGTATTATTACCCAAACACTTATCAAGAAAATAACATATTGTATTAACTAGCATATCTCTATCAAACAATGTCTCTTTCAAAATGATTAAAAACGGGAACAGTTCAAACAAATATCTCGAATAAACGACAACAAAAGCAAATGTACGAAATGACATTCGTAAAAGACCGATTTTGGAAAAAAAATGTATAAATAATCGTTGGTACTTGAGTTCGTGGTTCATTGAACCAATGGAATCCATGAAAATTTGTACCACAGTAAATTTAATGGTTTTACAGTTAATTAATGTTTTGGTATTACCCACTACTGTCGAGCCTATGAGATAAATGCATAATGGGTGTACAGTAAATCACCTGCACTACACTCTTCATAACAATCCATAGGGCCCTTAAACCAATCACCTTCACTACTCTTCATAACAATCCATAGGGCCCTTAAACCAATCACCTGCACTACTCTTTATAACAATCCATAGGGCCCTTAAACCAATCACATGCACTACTTCCATAGGGCCCTTAAACCAATCACATACACTACTCTTTATAACAATCCATAGGGCCCTTAAACCAATCACATACACAACTCTTTATCACCATCCATAGGGCCCTTAAACCAATCACCTGCACTACTCTTTATAACAATTCATAGGGCCCTTAATTCAATCACCTGCGCTACTCTTCATAACAATACATAGGGCCCTTAAACCAATCACATACACTACTCTTTATAACAATCCATAGGGCCCTTAAACCAATCACATGCACTACTTCCATAGGGCCCATTAACCAATCACATACACTACTCTTTATAACAATCCATAGGGCCCTTAAACCAATCACATTCACTACTCTTTATAACAATCCATAGGGCCCTTAAACCAATCACCTGCACTACTCTTTATAACAATCAATATGGCCCTTAAACCAATCACCTGCACTACTCTTTATAACAATCCATAGGGCCCTTAAACCAATCACATGCACTACTCTTTATAACAATCCATAGGGCTCTTAAACCAATCATCTGCAATACTCTTCATACCAATCCATAGGGCTCTTAAACCAATCACCTGCACTACTCTTCATAACAAACCATAGGGCACTTAAACCAATCACCTGCACTACTCTTTATAACAATCCATAGGGCTCTTAAACCAATCACCTGCACTACTCTTCATAACAATCTTAGGGCCCTTAAACCAATCACCTGCACTACTTTTCATAACAATCCATAGGGCCATTAAACCAATCACCTGCACTACTCTTTATAACAATCAATATGGCCCTTAAACCAATCACATGCACTACTTTCATAGGGCCCTTAAACCAATCACCTGCTCTACTCTTCATAACAATCCATAGGGCTCTTCAACCAATCACCTGCACTACTCTTTATAACAATCCAAAGGGCCCTTAAACCAATCACCTGCACTACTCTTTATAACAATCAATATGGCCCTTAAACCAATCACCTTCACTACTCTTCATAACAATCCATACGGCCCTTAAACCAATCACCTGCACTACTTTTTATAACAATCAATATGACCCTTAAGCCAATCACATGTACTACTTCCATAGGGCCCTTAAACCAATCACCTGCACTACTCTTTATAACAATCAATATGGCCCTTAAACCAATCAAATGCACTACTTCCATAGAGCCCTTAAACCAATCACCTGCGCTACTCAATCAAAAGGGCCCTTAAACTAGTCACATGCACTACTCTTTATAACAATTCATAGGACCCTTAAGTCAATTACCTGCATAGATCTGGCTACCATAACTTTAAATATCGAATAGAAATTTCCGAAAAGTTGACAGTTAACAAAGACCGGTACAAAACTGCTTTTAAATGCAGTTATTGGCCCAAATAAACCACTTGATTGAAAAGATTGACATTTTTCACATTTAACTGACATATTCTTTAACAAAATACTATCTTAATCATTTAAAATTTATCTTTTCTGCACTAACATATCGAGACAAACAGCGATGTGACACACACTCTTGAAATGCGAATCTCCCGAGATTTCACGCTCATATGACGTTGCATTTCTATTTTTAGTAACAATCATGTGCTCAAGTGTTTTCAAATTAAGAATAACATTTACCGGTATTTTAAATTATTCTTGCTTGTTTTGTCAACAAATTGCCGAGTAAATACAAACTCAAGGTAAAAAATATTTAAAATTACCTCATTCACTTTGAAATCAGTCTTTTAAAGGGATCTTTTCACGTTTTAGTAAATTGACAAAAGTGAAAAAAGTTGTTTCCGATTCGCAAATTTTCGTTTTAGTTATGATATTTGTGAGGAAACAGTATTACTGAACATTTACAATGGTCTAATATAGCCATTATATGCATCTTTTGACGATTTTAAAAACTAAAAAATATAAAGCGTTGCAACGCGAAACGATTGAATAATTTGGAGGGTTCTGTTGCTGTCGTTAAATTGTGTGACACTACGAAGATTGCTTTTATAAGGTATAAAATACGTCATCTATGTATACTCTGCAGAATAGCCGAGAGGGTAAAAGCGTTTTTACTTCATGACCTCGGCAGGACGCCAGAGGTCACTGGTTCGAAACCTGCTCCAGGCAAAGTTTTTTTCCTTTTTTAAATTGTATTCTTTAATTTTAACTGCAGCTTTTACGATCAAATGTTTAAATTTATCAATAAAAAGCATTTAATGAATAACTTCAGAACATGCCAAAATCTGTGAAAAGGCCCCTTTAATCCACCAGACGTATGTTGTTAATCACAAATAAAAGATTTCCGAAAACGAAAGTAATATTTACAATTTCAGCAAAAAATGTCAAGGTGGATCTGAAAGTATCCAAATGAAAACTCGTCACGTGACAAAGTGACAATGGCGTCAAAATTGTGAATTTCAGTCTGATGAGAGTTATTTTCATCTATTGTAAGATTCATTTGAAACATTTGAACCTTAAAATATGCCCTTAAGCAGTAATTTATATTCATTTACCAATATTTGTAGAAATGTATCCAAGAAAATGAACTGTCTTTGATTTATGGCGTGACATAAATATGTTACGACTCTGGTTGACTTTTGATATGGGGTTCGCTTCAGCGTACAGGTCTGTCAATACTATATAAACTGTATGCTGAAGTTTCTTTATCTATTCCCTGTACTACTTTTTATACAATTCATAGGGCCCTTAAACCAATTACTTGCACTATTCTTTATAACAATCCATAGGGTCCTTAAACCAATTACCTGCACTATTCTTTTTTTTATACCACATTTATATAGCACTCTTTTCATACTCGCGGGTGCGTTCAAAGGCGATTTACATGTTTTTCCCTGATCACTGGGTCACAAGTCGTCCGTTAACATCTATTCAACAATCCATAGGATCCTTAAACAAATTACCTGCACTATTCTTTATAACAATCCCTAGGGCCCTTAAACCAGAAAGTCAGTTTTTCTAAGTAATCTAGGTAATCATAAGTAGTTTCTTGACAGCTTTAATGTCTTATTGCAGCTGAATAGAGATTTATTGAATATGTGAAAGATAAAGTCTAGAAAAGATTTCTAGTTCACCTAAATGTAGTCTTTTTCAAAAGGCCTTTGACCAATTGCCTATGCAGTGTGACAGGTTTTACAGCGATTATTGAGCTCACTATTTGTATTGAATGCACTTTGTTTTACAAGTTAAAACTGGATATGTGTTTGTCAGAAACACTATGTCCCCTTTTGCACTGCTTTTAAGCTATATATTTGACCTTTGACCTTGAAGGATGACTTTGACTTTTCACCACTCAAAATGTGCAGCTCCATGAGATACACCTGCATGCCAAATATCAAGTTGCTTTCTTCAATATTGCAAAATTTATTGCAAATGTTAAAATATGACCAAACAAACACACAAACAAACAAGCAACAAACCAACAAATAGGGCAAAAACAATATGTCCCCCACTATAGTGGTGGGGGACATAAACATACAATCAGAAATCAAACATGAGATCTACTTTTGACAAAGAAACCAATGGTTAATACAAATCTATTCTATATTACTCCAAGCTAAAAGACCTCCCTTACCTGAGCATTAGATAATAAAATTCAGTTATGCAATGTTTGAGTTGAAACCCACTTTCAAATCTCTTGTTTTTCTGATGCATGGTTATTAAGGACACAGGCTAATGCCATTACAGAAAATATTAACCTCAAATGAATAAGAACTCCTACACAATTTTCATTTTTGAAGGGGCAACACATGCTTCACAAGTATATGTGGAGAGAGCGAGAGAGAGAGTGGGGGGGGGTCATTTTTACCCCAGAGGTAAGAAAGTCAATATTGTTTGCATAGATCAATATCCATGTGAAGCATAATGAAACAACACCCGCATGTGGTCCAGAAGTGTCAGAGCATCATTGTAGCAAATGATCTCCATCAGCAATTTGCAAAATTTCTAATTAATGCTATAAGTAGTTTATAAGAATTAGAATGAAAGTGTAGTTTTAAAAGAGCATACATGTAGTATATCATACTGTCCACAACAATTTCGGGACGAAAATGTGTTTGCTAAAATACCATAAATCAAAGTTGACAAATTTACAATTCTTAATTCTCATTTAAATTGTGACATAGGTTATTGATATTTAAAAACTTACTAGTGGCAAATTGTTTCAGAAATACCTGTGATCATTGAAGGCACACTTTGTGCAGCACAGTTGACTGTGGTCATCACATAAAATTTTAATTTTGTCATCCTTGTGCGCTTCACACTTCAATAGAAATTCCTCCACCTCTTTAAAAAACTGGCCATTCTTTCATGTCATTCCTTCCATAAGCTGAATGTTTCTAAACCACTTTTCATGCAACTGAAAACATTTTCCACAATAAAGTTTCAAACATGTGTTGCAGTAAAAATCTGCATGTGCTTGCTCTTTGCATGACGAACAAATAAAATCCATAACCTCATCTTTGGCATGAGAAGACATAGACAAGTCCGCCATTTTGATAATTGACATTTTAAGCAAACAAAACGTTCAGGAAAATTCTTAATTTCACAGTATCTCTGTGCATACGAATAACTAGTTCAGAAAAGACATAATTTAAATCTTTTATTAAAAAGTCAACCAATCACAAAATATGTACTGAACGAAAATTCAGTAAAACCTAAAATAGTTAAGCCGTCAAGTATTTTGAACTGAACAGAAACCAAATAAACTTTCAAATGACAATCAATTGTAAGCAGTAAACAGAGTTACTATGTAAACTGTAATGGGACTATTGGGTCACGTGGGTATTGAATATATTACATTTTCAATTGTGGCAAAGAAGATACCGAATTGGAAATTATATCATGTTTAACAGATAGAAAGGCCAGACTAAATGCAGTGAGTTTGCATGCATATTGATAAATGGACAGAACTTTAACAATGTATATGGCATGTAGTTAGTGAAGGCCAACATCACAAATAGTGTTCAATATTTTCTAACATAAACACGTTCTCTGATTACATCACAAATATTGTTCAATATTTTCTAACATTAACAGGTTCGCTAGTTTTTGTGTGCAAACTAATATTATGATACCAGATCATGTGACCTTGCCCTTAAACTTTATATGTTCATTACTTTCCACCAAAGAAATCACTAAACCTTGTGACACTGACCTTCTGCTCAAAAAGCATTTTGACGACATTGGATTTTAGGCGGGAATGCATCTCGGGTACAGTCTCATTTGACCTGATACGTGTAAGTATATTTTCGGTACGCGGGGTACATTTCAGTATTATTAAGAGTACCCAGGGTACATGTAAGTAGTACCCGAGCTGACAATGACAAATCAAGCGAAACTTAAATACATATATAGGAACTTTACAACATTGATTAAAAAAGTTTTGTAAGTTTTAAGTTTAAATTAAAGTATTTCAAGAATGCCAATATCAAAACTACTATTTCACACAAATCTGACATTCAAAGTGCACAAAAAGTAATAAAAATAATATTTTTGTAAATTTCCAATGCTTATTGGAATGGGTTAAATGAACCATACATTGGCTAATTTGCTAAAATATCACATTGAAAATTCTTCAGCTTAAAAGATACATAATACAAATTAATGGTTTTGGATATTTAAGCATGTCTATTTCACACAGAGGAATTTTCTTTAAGGAGTATCTCATTTGCTGAGCTATTTAAATTTTTGTGCGGAATATTGAAGTTTTAAAGTGTCTATAAAGGTGAAGATCCGTAATTATTTACCAATTTTTAAATATTTGTTCCGTATTTTATATATAAAGGTTATCAAAAAACAATATGTACATGCTATTGGACATTACCATAAAAATATGAGCAATACAACTTGTTTGGAGCTCAAAACACAGTGTCCTCCAAGCCAATCGTGTTTACAAACAATCAGTTTATTTACATCGCGGTTTACTCGGGAAAGTGAAAGTGACTCAGGTCACCAAAAATATATCGTTGATTTTCAATGTTTTCCGGTATCACTCACAAAGTTTGTCTCTTCTAATAATGGTCAAAACTTTTGTAGTGATCTAATTAGTTACTTTTTGCTGTTAAAAAGTAGTTTTAAATAGAATTAAAAGTGAATGTTCTTTTGGCTATTTTAGCATACGTCACCGCTTTGGGGCTACACATCACGTTAATTGCAAAGTTGTAAACATTTCTTCCAATTATGAAACGGGTATATCTTCAATACTTCTTTACAACGTTGCACCTTAGCTGTGTTATTAGCATTTTTTATGCAAGAGTTACTGAAATCCGTAAAAATTAGGCAAGTTTATATGCATTATAATTGGATTTGTCACCTTTATAGGGCCTTTAAAACATCATTGAAACGTGTTCAACAAAAGAACATTAATTTGTTTTCCATAAAGCTGTTTAAATTGTTTAAGAACTAAAGGATTATAGTAGCTTAAAGGGGTATAACAACAATATTTTTCACTTACCCTAAAAAATTATTTAAGCAATACATATTCTCTCTTTTCAAGCAGACATTTATAAAGGAACATCGTTATATTTATTTATTTTTTAAACAAGGGGGCAAAGAATGGCATTGATCGCTCACCTGTGTAATGGGGCATGGCCAAATTTTACACCAGGGGCATGTGTTGAACAGTTTTTTATCGAGGACCAAAAAAATATCTTACATCACAAACCACATTAAATGTGTGTGCTTTGTGTATGCTAAGTTGTTATGCTACGATATACATGTACACTATGAAATATTCCCGTGTAAACAACTACAGACATCTTTTATGAATGCAAAAATTACAGAAGTTATATTAATTTCAGACAGAATACTCACACACACACACACAAGAACTCAGGCATAGACTTACAGTGTGACTAATATGTGCCCTACTTCTTTTAACAGCCATAACTTCATCAATTGTAAAGAGATTTTCATGAACTCGGTCTTATTTAACGCAAAAATAAATGAACTTTGATCAGAAATTCAGTAATTGTTTGTTGTTATGTACAGGTACCTTTTTGAATTTCATTTGTATAAATTATATAGTAACCTTAGTACATCTTTATTATATTATGTCATTCCCTAAATTACCCAAATGAGTTAAAAAAAACGGTGGTGAAAACCCCAATTAAGCTTAAAAGTAGGGGGTGAACATTTTTGCTAAAACTCGATTCAATTTAAAAACCCTATTGTTGTCAAAAACAGGGAGTGAATAACCCAATATACCCCAAAACTTATCTATAGCCCATATGTCCAAATATGTTAACAAGTCCCTTTAATTGCTGATCACCAGTGCATTTTAAATTGGAATTTTCAGATATTGGTTTCAAATTGCAATCATTACTAGTCAAAGGCTTTGAGTGACTTGTCAGGTATGGTATACAAGCAATTCAAGTAGATCTTTTCAAATTGCCTGACACGATTCTACACTCACACAAAGAGATTTGCGGAGCAATTATATCTAATTTATATATTACAATTTACAGGTATTCACTGGGTAGGGTTATCTAATTGTAGGAGCTATTGAAGCGTGGGTACTGAATAATTTTCAAAAGTCATAATTGGACCACGAAACATTTTAAGGTATAGCATTTCCATTTTAATATTTCAAGTGCGTTATCAATTCAAATGATCAATTAAGCAATGTCAATTTTGTGCCATTAGTATAGTCACTGAAGAGAAATATGTTAATATATCTGTTATTCAGCTTTTAAACATTTCTTTAACATTCCAATAACAGACCTATAATAATGTTAAATGAATATACTCTATGGATCATTTCTGTTTTGCAAAATTCTTTTTAAGCTATTGAGTTGGTCATAAGTGATAGATTATCTTACGCAACAAAATTTCTTAATTTTATAATCATACTTCAAATATTAATATATAAACAATTAACTGATACTAACATTAAATGATTGCGTTAACAATTATTTATCCATGTAATTTTTTTTCATGTATTGAAAGTTGTAAAGTGAATCTTGTGCGGCCTCTTTACATTAATGTACACCAATCAAGGACATAAACACACCCTTGAAGTTTAATTTTTAAATCTTGAATCATATCTGGAATATAGCCCTGAAAAGTTACATGATACACACACAGTCAATAACTCTTATTTAAGAAAGTGTAGGTTTATGATTCGTGTGCATAGCACTTCTAATTGATACCTACACACAGTGACACATGAAAGTTTATGTTCAAATAGTGTACCATATCTGAGATATAGTCCTGAAAAGGCACATCATACAAAATTTACAAAGGGCAATACAAAGTCATGTAACTCTTGTTTAAAAAGTGGATGGCTTTAGTTCTTTAGTACAAGGCATTTCTCCTTATTGATATCAATACACCCATGACGTTTCATTGTATGGTATGTGAGATATAGCCCTGAAATAATACATAACAAGATGTTTTCGTGAGATTTGACCAGGTGACCTATATTTTGACCCCTCATGACAAAACATCACACTTTGCTTACGGAAATAAATATTATGACCAAGATTAATACAATCTGAAACAAAATTGTGACCTCTAGTGTGTTAAAAAGGATTTTGTATAATATCATGAAAATTTTCACAATCTAAGGGCAATAATTGTGGCATTTATTCTGTGATTTTGCTCATATCAAACTTGACAGAGATCTTGTGGCCATAAAGCTTCTCAGCAACTTTGATAAAGAATGCTTGAGAAATATGAATGCTAGAATGTTTACAAACCAAATGTGGATGGACTTACAATGGACAAAGACAGATCCTAAAACCTCACCTGCAGTCTTGGACGTAACCCACTCAACCGTCGACCGAATCGAGTGATTTTTGCATCGGTCGAGTGAAAATTCCAAGCTGGTAACCCGATTGGTCGAGAGCAATTTTTCATGTCCGAACTTAGTAACAAGTCCGAAATAGATTCATATATACGCTTATTCAAAACTGTATTTGTTACTTCCCTTGAGCACTCATTGATTAGACGCTTATCGAACAATGTTGTAAGTCAATCTCACGAGACGCTATAACTATTATTGTTACTGATTGGAGAACTCGCAGTGATACATTTATTTTAATGTCTTTCCTGGGTAATTTTGAGGGCGCAACACACGAACATCAACGGCAAAATGAGAATTAAGGTTGCAACAAAAAATATGAACATCTAATGAAACGAAACTTCCAACCGTCATGGAAAAATAACCGGTCATGGCTTCGTTTTGATGTCTCTAAGTATTGGGGACTTTGATTCTTAGCTTACATTGCTGACTGGCTGGTAAGTACATTCCATATGTAATGTAAAAACAACAACATGCAATTAAATAGCATGCACTAACTTGCAAGTATAATTTTTAACAGATAAAATAAATCTGTCAAGGAACGAACCCTGCCTTTTATTCAAATGTGTTCTCATACTGCATTTTAGATGCTGATTCAATCAGCGACAAACCAGATGTGGCTTAGGTAATGAAACTACTGCTACAAATGTCGTTTTAGATTAAGAAGACTCAGAATGGCAGAAAAGTTACCTTTGTGTTCTACTTCTTATGAACAGGTACTATTGCTAGTTTGAAATTGCATTTACTTTATTCAGATATATGAGACGAAAATTTATATCATTTTATAACATTGTTTTTTTCAGGCCGCCTTAAAGAGCATACCTGACATGTCAGACCTGGATGACGGTGACTGAGACAATGACCATGATGGAGTTGAGATGTATGGAGACCTTGTGTTAATTATTTTGTCAGACATTTACTGTGAATAAAAACAAAATCAAGTGTTTTTTGTTTTATCTTAATTGTGCTATGTTTTTTCAATACAAACATAGTTACAAATGTAACATAATTATAGCTTTTATTTTGGGCTAGTTAAAATTGTTTCGGGCTAGTGAAATTACCAAGCTGGTAGCCCGATGAGCTAGTGCTTAAAAAAAATTAATGCACATACTGCACCTGAGCAATCAGGTGAGCTAAAAAGTGTGTTTTTTTACCAATCTGAGCCATTTACCAACTTGTCCGAGATATCAATAAAACCAATACCTTGACTTAGTTTCACGATGATAAGGCACACAATTTGACTTCTAGAGTGTTCACAAGGTTTCTCTATAGTCATATAAGGAAAACTGCCCCACCCCTACCCCCAGGCGGCCATGTTTTTAGACTGATTGGAACCATTTTCGAACTCAACTGAGATATTAATAAAACCAATCGTTTCACCAAGTTTCATGATGATTGAGCAAAAAAATATGACTTCTAGAGTGTTCGCAAGCTTTTTTTACTGTATACAAATAACGAAAATGCGCCCCCCCCCTTGGCAGCCATTTTCTTCAAAGACCGAAACCATTTTCGAACTCAACTCTCATATCTAGAAAACAAATGTTCTGACCAAATATCATTGTGACTTCTCGAGTGTTCACAAGGTTTCTCTATAGCCAAACAAGAAAAACTGCCCCACCCACTGGCGGCCATGTTTTTCAACAGACCAGAACCACTTTTGAACTCAACTAACATATCATAAAGACATACATTTTGACAAAGTAACATGAATATTGGGCATAAAATGTGTCTTCTACAGTGTTTACAAGGTTTGTCTTTTTTTTTACCTAGTGACCTAGTTTTTGACCCAGCATGATCCAGTTTCAAACTCGATCAAGGTATCATTGCGACAAATCTTCTGACCAAGTTTCATGAAGATCGGCCAAGAAATGTGCCCTCTAAAGTCTTTACAAGTTTTCTCTAAAGCCAAATAAGGAAAACTGCCCCGCCCACTGGCTGCCATGTTTTTCAATGGACCGAAACCACTTTGAACTCAACCAACATATTATTAAGACAAACATTTTGACAAAGTAACATGAATATTGGGCATGAAAGTTGACTTCAACAGTATTTACAGGTTTTTCTTATTTTTGACCTAGTTACGTAGTTTTTGACCCGGCGAGACCCTGTTTCGAACTCAACCAAGAATTTATTGGGACAAAGCTTCTGACCAAGTTTCATGAAAATCAGACAAGAAATGTGGCCTCTAGAGTGTTTACGAACAAATGCGGATGGACAGACGAACAGACGACAGACAAAGACCAATAACAAATGCTCACCTGAGCATCAGGTGAACTAAAAAAAAGGCAATAACTCTTATTTAAGAAAGTGCAGCCCTTCTAGGGTTATGGTTCTTTTGTATGGCACTTCTCCTCACTGATATCAATAATACACAAATGAAGTGTTATGATGGTATCTTATTTTATTAGTTTCTGAGATTTAGCCCTGAAAATTAAGTGACAGACGGACGCACTGACAGACTGAGGCACAACGTCAATTCTATATCACACCACCATTTGCGGGGGATAATAATTGAGTAATGACAAAACATAGCCAATTGTTTCCATAAATACTCTGTTTTGAGGCTGTGAAGTACAAAGGTTTAAACACATTTTAAAGTGGTACATGAAAATAAGAATGTTAACTGCATACAAAAAAAATAGCATAGAGAAAATTCTCTTACTGGTTATTACAACACCAAAATAACTGTAATTTTCCAAAAATATTCATACTTTATTAGTACTTTTGAACACAAATTAATTGTGTGCTTTCTTCTATAACCATAAATGATGGAATTGCAGAAGATGGGCTGGTTAATACATGTATGTTACTATGTGTGACTGATGTGTTAAATCTGTTTGATTCTTAGTGTTAACACATTATTATATTATTAGCATATTAAATATGTTTTTTGCTTATTAATAAGTAAAGACAGGGCATTATTGCAAGATATTTCTTCTGAATAAAAGTCACTTTTAGTTGATTTCACCTCTTTTTAATTTGTAAACACATAAATATAACATACTGTAAATGTACTTTAACTGCTGTTATAATTCCTTTAGTACAATATATAGAGGATATTTGTTGGATTCGGTGGATTTTCGATTTTAATTCACGAGTGATCATAGAAAATAATAATTTCACGAGTGGCGCAACATGAACTTCTGATCACAAACACTTATAATCTTGCCCCTCAATCAACACCCGTTAATAAACGACATTGATGCACCCTCGCTTAAAACACTGGCATATTATTGAGAAAAGATGTACGAGTGACCAAATCAATCAATCGGTTGCCAAATTCTGGACAGATTACCACCTCATCATTACCAAGCCCAACATATACATATTCAGCCCAAACAACGTTGGCAAAGAAAGAAGTCCCATTAACCCTTGAACATTGCCAAGTTAAATGCCGCCAGCTGCATGCTGTCTTTTGTGAATGCTCTGGAAGAGTGTTGGATTGGGCATCACTCATGCAGAAAGCTTATATATGCTACTGCCACAAACACTCTTGGGGCAAGACACACAAGGACTGGTTTGATGAGTAGACATTAAGCAGTTATTGGATGAGAAACACCATCTCCACAAAGCCTACAACAGAAACCCCAAGTCCATAGCCAGAAATGATGCATTCAACAACATAAGCATAAACTTTGTAAGATGCAAGATGCTTAGATCAGCAAAAAAGCTGTCGAAAGCTGTGTCAATAGGAACAATTATAAGAAATGTTACCAGTCTTTGAAATTAGCTTTGAAAAGTTACATGCCAGTCGGGCCAGTTATTAAGAATGTTTACGTGCCAAACTTATTGTTTACATGCCCGAACTTTTTAAACCAAAAATATAACAAATCACAACTTTTTAGCACTTAAATGCTACACATCGTAAAGCAGAACATGTGTTTCAATAGCAGTCATCTAATCAGTCACTAGAATAAGGACGGTCGATCGTTACACCAATGCTCTTAAACAGAGCGTTCTCTGGTGTCCTCGTACTGTTTCTTGGCTTTCCTTTTCTCTAAATCATTGTCAATTTTCTATTTCGGAAGTGCTTTTCTGGGCTTTGCACCTTGAACATACCTTAGATACTGCAAAGCCTCTTTGTCGACAATGACACTTGTTGACATTGACAAAAACGGAAGCGTGTATTACTTGATTGAAATAATAAATTCAAAAAGCATCTAATCAATTAATTTGAGTGACGGCAATGCATCGGTCAAAAAAAACAACAATAATGATAACAAGCACAAGCAGGTGCGTGTTGCATGTTAAACCAATCAAATTTCATTGTTTTACAACTTCCGACAAGGTTTTTGTTCACAAAATTGAAAAATATATATGCTCATATCAAGAACTTACGATTTTTTTTATAAACTGTCAATTGGCTTCAATAATTTACATGCCTGGCAGGCCACAAACGAGATATTTTATGTGCCCAGCAGTAATTTTACTCGCCTCGGGCCATCGGGCGTGTGCTTATTTCAAAGCCTGTTTTACGGCGCGTTAAAAGAAGTGTACAGACCCACTATCTTTGCTATCAAGCTTGCATATACATGCACAATGGGTCAGCACTTAATGACCCTTTGTTAGTGAATGTTGTGACTGTTGTATGATGTATCACAGAAACTCATGTATTTGAAATAGTATGAGTGAAAAGAAATGTTTTCAGGGAATGTTTATAAATGCAGACCAACGGACAGACACATTGACTATGTGATTTAAGTTTCTCCCCATACACACATATTCCAAGTGGGAATATGTTAAGTGTTATGCAACTTGTAGAGTCCCCTTATGACAGATAGCGAGTTTTCCAAATCTAAAAGCAATAGCTATGATACTTTAGGAGTAAAATGGACCGAAACACAAAATTTAACCAAATGTTCAATTATCTCAGTATAAACGGGGCCATAATTCTATCAAAATACCAGTCAGAGTTACATAACGTTGCCATATGAAAGTTAGTAAGTGTTGCAAATACATGTTTGTATGAAAGCAATAGCTTTGATACTTTAAGAATTAACTTAAGTGAACCTAAACACAGAATGTAACAAAAATTTCAATTTTCTAAGTATAAAAAGGGAACGTAATTCATACAAAATGATTGATACAGTTGTCTGCTCTTGTTTTTAAATTGGAGTCATGTTGGTCAAGAAGTATGGCAAATATGAAAGCAATATCTCAAGGGACATAGAAAATATTTGAGGTAGTACGCAAACGTTAACACAGATTTTTCAATAATATACATATTTTAAGTGCAAAAAGGGCCATAATTCTTACAAAATGCTTGATACAGTTGTCTGCTCTTGCTTATAGAGTGGGGACATGTTGGTCAAGAAGTATGCAAAATATGAAAGCAATATGTCAAGGGACATAAAAAATATTTGAGGTGGTACGCAAAAATTATTGATAAATCTAAGTCAAAAAAGGGACATAATTCTTGCAAAATGCTTGATACATTTGTCTGCTCTTTTTATAGATTGGGGTCATGTTGGTAAAGAAGTATGCAAAAAATGAAAGCAATTTATGTCAAGGGACATAGAAAATAATTGAGATGGTACGCAAACTTTAACATAGATTTATCAATAATATGCATACTCTAACAATAGAAAGGGCATTAATTCGATTTTACAAAATGCTTGATACAGCTGTCTTCTCTTGTTTATAGATTGGGGAAATGTTGGTAAAGAAGAATGCAAAATATGAAAGCAATATGTCAAGGGAAATAAAAAAATAGTTGAGGTGGTACGCAAATTTTAACATAGTTTTATCAATAATATGCATATTCTAAGTGGAAAAAAAGGCCATAATGCTTACAAAGTGCTTGATACAGTTGTCTTCTCTTGTTTATATATTAGGGTTATGTTGGTAAAGAAGTATGCAAAATATGAAAGCAATATGTCAAGGGACATAGATAATATTTGAGGTGGTACGCAAACTTTAACATAGATTTATCAATAATATGCATATTCTAAGTGGAAAAAGTGACATTTTTCTTACAGAATGCTTGTAACAGTTGTCTGATCTTGTTTATATATTGGGGTCATGTTGATAAAAAAGTTTGCAAAATATGAAAGCAATATGTCAAGGGACATTGAAAATATTTGAGCTGGTACGCAAAACTTTAACATAGATTTACATGTATCAATAATATGCATACTCTAAGTGCAAAAAAAGACGTTATTCTTACAAAATGCTTGATACAGTTGTCTGGTCTTGTAAATAGCTTGGGGTCATGTTGTTAAAGAAGTATGCAAAATATGAAAGCAATATGTCAAGGGACATAGAAAATATTTGAGGTGGTACGCAAACTTTGACATAGATTTATCAATAATATTCATATTCTAAGTGGAAAAAGGGACATAATTTTTACAAAATGATGGATACAGTTGTCTGCTCTTGTTTGTAGATTGGGGTCATGTTGATAAAGAAGTATGCAAAAAATGAAAGCAATATGTCAAGGGACATAGAAAATAGTTGAGTAGTACGCGAACATTAACAATCCAACGCTCACGCTCACGCTAACGTTGACGTAGGGGTGAGTAGGATAGCTCCAATATATATTTCATATATAATAGTCGAGCTCAAAATTGTTCCCACGGGAATTTTAGCATGCATCGGACAATTGGTAGTAGTAATAATTAGTGCTGCAACAATACGCCAAGAAATGTATTGCAATATATTGTCAGTTCAAAAACCTGTTTGGCAATATATTGCAATATATTGCTAACTTGTACCAGAATTATAACTCGCCAGATAATCACAAAAACCAACTTAATTACATCAACATAACCTTTGTATTGTATGTTTAGGTTCTAGTTATATCCTATTGGCAATTCTAGCCTTTTGTACAATAGGCTTTATAAACACAATTAACTCTTTTTTTTGGCTTTACAAAGCATTTTGTTATGAAAGATTAGTATTGTCATTTTGTCCATTAGATATTCCCATTAAACATTAAGTGTAATAACCTGAAAGAGAATTGTGGATATTTAAAAGCCGGTCCTGTGACTTATCAGAATGCTGTTACGTAAAAATTGTTTGATCATTATTACTTCTGTTTATAATAACATCAATTGACAGTTGTAATATGTAATTAATTGTGTTTTTTTTTTCATATTACCACAAGGTTTATCTTACATGTAACAGTATGACAAGCAAAAGCAGATCTTGCGGACTCTCATGTATCAACGCTACTCCGTATAATAGACTTTTAAGAATGCTATTTTTACGTAACAATTTATTTTTACTAAACACCGATTTGTTTTGTTTTTGTAACCTTGATATAATTTTTTCGGATAGCTTATCTGGACGAAATGTGGATGAACTTATGTAGAATTTTGTACAATTATGATGAAAATCGTATTGCAATACAATATGCGGATTGCGATATATACCGAGATACAGGTATATTGTTGCAGCACTAGTAATAATATATAATGAAATGCACATTAAGTTCCTCTATACACATGCACATGCACACTTTTAATAAGAGGACTTTAGTGAAGTTAAAATTTCATGAAAGTAGGTTTTGTGTTGGCATAAGTTCGAATCCCACTAAAGGCATGTATGTAAAACAAAAAATAAAACATCTTTTTTAGTTAAATAATTTTTTGAAAACAAAGAATATGCATTGTCATGGGGAAATACTATTTATATACCTATTTAAACATTTTGGATTTTTTGATACGATCATTCACTCAATTCACAAACATTGATTGAAAGAGGAGCGGTTTTGTGGAGCCTTAAATCTTCTTGTTCCCACTGATGTCTACTGATTCTGTTCAAACCTTTTGAATATGTAAATATTATCATAGAACAATAGAACATTTATAAAGTCTAACTTGTCATTGCTTAAATTGTTTTCAACAGATAGGGTCAAAGATGCTAAAGATAAATCTAAGACTAGTATGATAATAGACCAGTGTTGGTAGTGCTTTTGTTATTTAATTATGGCTATTACATTCAGTCAGTTTAAAAAGATATAATCCATTGTTTAAATATGCTTTGTAACTGAACAATCCCAAAGCCCAAATTACAGCAATCATGGCAGAGATTCACATGTTATCATGTTGCAAAAATATCACGGCTCTAGTTGTAGCATTTAAAGCATGTCTTTATTATAAAGATTTTCTTTATAAATGGTAAGCGCTGGAGGTAGGACGTACTTTAAAAAAAAAATCTTATACTAAAGCACGGGGTTTTTTTGTTAAAAAGTCGGGTCCGGTATTCGGCCCCATTTCGAACTCAAACAAAGGCTGTTTGTAAAACATGCATGCCCCCCATATGGGCTGTCAGTTGTAGTGGCAGCCATTGTGTGAATACATTTTTGTAACTGTAACCTTGACCTTTGACCTAGTGACCTGAAAATATATAGGGGTCATCTGCCAGTCATGATCAATGTTCCTATGAAGATTCATGATCCTAGGCGCAAGCATTCTTGAGTCATTATCTGGAAACCATTTTACTGTTTTAAGTCACTGTGACCTTGACCTTTGACCTAGTGACCTGAAAATTAATAGGTGTCATCTGCCAGTCATGATCAATGTACCTATGAAGTTTCATGATCCTAGGCGTAAACATTCTTGAGTTATCATTCAGTAACCATTTTACTATTTCAAGTCACTGTGACCTTGACCTTTGACCTAGTGACCTGAAAATCAATAGGAGTCATCTGCCAGTCATTAAAAATGTACCTATAAAGTTTTATGATCCTAGTAGGCATAAGCATTCTTGAGTTATCATCCGGAAATCATTTTACTGTTTCCAGTCACTGTGACCTTTACCTTTGACCTAGTGACCTGAAAATCAATAAGGGTTATCTGCCAGTCATGAGCAATGTACCTATGAAGTTACATTATCCTAGGCCTAAGTGTTCTTGATTTATCATCCGGAAACCATTTTACTATTTCGAGTCACTGTGACTTTGACCTTTGACCTAGTGACCTGAAAATCAAAAGGGGTCATCGGCCAGTCATGATCAATGTACCTATGAAGTCACATTATCCTAGGCCTAAGTGTTCTTGAGTTATCATCCGGAAACGATCTGATGGACGGAGGGACCGAAGGACCAACCGACCGAGCGACGGACCGACGAACCGACCAACCAACATGTACAAACCAATATACCCCCTCTTCTTCGAAGGGGGGCATTAAAAGTATATATTTTTCCCTATAAGGGGACCTTAAAGTTCCTTATTGAAGGTTTCGGAAAAAAATATTTTTTAGATTTAAAAACATTCTCTTCATCATCCATCCAGCCATATAAGTCCTTAGTACCTTAATAAGGTAATATTGAAAACACTTCTATTCCTAATTTGAAGCATTTTTTAAATTGTATAGCAAAACAGCAACAACACTTATTTCCCAATTTAAGCAATACAAAAGAAATGTCATGTTCAAACTAAGAAAGAAGACACAAAATCGACTGTTTTGAGCCGTAATATTGTCCGGCCATTATCTGGTGGATTGTAACCTTTTTCAGTGCAAATTTGTACTTTAGTGTCTACCGGTAACTTGATCATATGTCAGGGGTTGAGTTGTGAACATCTATTATTTCCCTTTCTATATCTCCAAGAGATAAAACCAGAACACAAGTCTAAAGTGTGAAACATGACTTCGAGTAAAATATGAAGTTTTTTGAGGAGTACAGCCCTATATGGCATGATTATAAAGTATAATATAACCTTTAAGGAAACCACATTTCCTCATTTAAAAATATGCTTAATTTTTTAATGATCATAGTTTTGTTGAAGTACACATTATTTTGCAACATATTCATTCAAAAGATTTCAGAAGAGAAGGTTACAAATAAATAATTCTGATTTTTATTTCGACAGTGTGTTTGTGCCCAACCAAGCGTGAAACAGATGCTGTTCAGTTAAAGATAATCTCTCACAGGATGTCATTCTCAATCTGAAACAAAAGGGCAATTAGCAATATGATAAAAATCAATGATCACAGGATTTGCATGCACACAATCTGATGACTTTATAATGACTTTTAGCGGTGGTGTTAGCGAAACAGAGCTTGAATAGCGAATTTTATTGGGAACCTATAGACCTTACATCGTTTTTTACGAATGTCGGGACAAATCGTCTCATATCGGGACGCCGGGACAAAGGGCCCAAAAGCGGGACTGTCCCGCCGAGATCGGGACATCTGGCATATAAGTTTATATGCTTCAGTAATAAACCAGACCAGATTTCTTGCTATAAAGATTAGCACAGACTACAATAATTGTGTAAGTAATGAACTTGCCCATTCTGAAAAAATTGTTGCCACTTTTGAAAATTTGTCGCAAGTTCCAACAATGGGGATCTGCAGCAAACCCCTGAGCATAGTAGACATCCACATGGTCATGATTTTTTTAATAAATAGTAGACAGCCGCTAAACCATGTTACATAAGCCACAGGGTCATGATTTATTGAAACATAGAAGACAGCCGCTAAACCATTATACATACGCCCCAGAGTCATGATTTATTGAAACATAGTACACAGACACTTAACCATATTACATAATCTCTAGGGTCATGATTTATTGAAACACAGTAGACAGCCAATAAACCATGTTACATAAGCCACAGTCATGATAAATTGAAACATAGTACACAGACACTTAACCATGTAACATACACCCCAGGCTCATGATTTATAGATAAATAGTAGACAGCCCAAAAACCATGTTACAATACATTTAAATCAAGTGTGAAGTAAATATTCTAACTGCACCAATAGTTTTGGAATACCAACCTAATTAAAGGCACCTCTCACTATGCAATAGTTTCCAGTGAAATTAACACAATTGTTTTGCATAACAACTGATCTATGCCTTTCAATTTGCATTTAATTATATTTGGTGAACTGAGGCTTTAAGAATCTTCTCAATTACATCATTTCATTTAGTAATATGTACATCAGTAAGAATGTTACTTTAAATGCACCACCCCACGGATTGGCAAAAGGACATTTTTAATTTCAATAGCTCCCAAAAAAGAAACAGTACATTAAAATTGAAAAGGATAAAACACGTTTGTATAAAGCTCTATTAACATTGTTTCGTTGCTAGTTTGGAAATAAGATATATCACTTACTTCATATAAAACTACGCAGCAGATGTTTACGTTAATAGTAGAGCATTGAGCACATTGAGCAATGGTGATATTTAAATTTCAAGCTATAAAGCTAAAACAAAATCTGGAATTAAACAAGGTACAGGGTGTTTCCCTAAAGGAATAAGGGTTTAAGGCACACACTACTCATTAGCCATCGTACATTTGCAAAATTGTATTAAATTTCCACACCAATGTTCACATTTTTATACGTAACAACATGATCTTAAACTCATCAAGTTATTAGCCACATTATTCTTTTTAGTCATAGTCTATAGGAACACATGTTTATACAATGTTACAATATAACGCGGATGACGGCGTCCAAGTCACAAGACAGAGCTTTAAACATATTCTCATTGTAAGTTCTGAGCATTCATAAATTAAGTAAAGGTTGTGTGTAGTCCATATGAACGGACTCCCAGAGCATTTGAAAAAATATTTTTGTGACACCTCAGCAACCCTTTTGGGTTATACAGCTGAGAGTTGAATATTAGGAACTAGGTTGTGTTGTCATTTGCCAATTCAGGGAACCCGCATTTATCCGGAAACGTCCGTTCCGGCAGAATTTTCAGGATTAATGAATCTTCTGGATAATCGAGAGTTTAATACTTACCTTATGCCTTACACATTATGTTTATGTACATTTACATACTTATTTTGCATCAAGAACGATATTTTCTTGTTACGCAGACATTTATTTAGTTTAAAAAATCAAATGTTGCTAAACAATATATATACAACAACGCATAACTGAATTGAAGTACATGCACACACCATGAAGACTGCGTGTATCTCGTGTGATACTGCCGCAGTGAAAAAATGTTGCCATGGGTGGCACGCGAGCTGTAAGCAGGTAACGTCATAGAGTTACAAATCAAGGGTGTTGAAGGCAAATGAAAATAAAACATCAAACTGTGATACTGTTTTAAGATCTTTATTTATAACCCGTCTCAGAATGTTGAAATGATTAAAATAGCGAAATGTTAAAAATCGTAGCGAAAAGTTTGTAACGGGTTGTTTAAATAATCATAGCACAACTTTTCAAGCACATCAATTTCATTAGCATGTCGTTTTAAGTGTTTAACAGTTTTGTAATAATAATCAGCCTCTTAATTGGTCGCATGGTCAGCTCATTAAAGACATTAAAGAAAATCAAAATCAAATCAAGTGTGTCATTTAAGATGCCTTGTGTAATGCCAACATCAATTTAAGTTTTAGTAAAGTCGAAGTCGAATCAAGTTTAGTTTCTACTATTAGCTACCACTCCTAAACACAGTAATATTTCACGTCTCGTTGATCGCGCTTTGGTTTAAACGACAGGTTGGCCATTAAGCCTAAAATAACAATGCTTCACACGTCGGTGAATGCGCTTTTGTCTATTCAGCTGAGATTGATTAAGCACCCATGTTTGGAAGCATCTGGATTAACAAGACATAATTACAGCTAAATACACAGATTGGTGTCGCGAAATATATGTCCGGATCCGGAACGCGATATTCCGGATTTAACGAGGGAAAATACTGCTTAATAAATCCGTTTCCCTTGACTGTCGTCTGGATCGCGAGATTTCCAAACTATCGAATTCCGGATAAACGTGGGTTCACTGTTCATGCATATAAATCCTACTGTAGCGATAACTGTGTACATAACGCGTTTCTAATGTGCAAATATATATCCGATTATCCTTATTAATAACAACTTAAAAATAAACAAGGGCTGTTTGTAAAACATGCATGCCCCCATATGGGCTCTCCGTTGTAGTGACAGCCATTGTGTGAATATGTTTTTTGTCACTGTGACATTGACCTTCGACCTAGTGACCTGAAAATCAATAGGGGTAATCTGCGTGTAATGAGCAATGTACCTATGAAGATTCATGATCCTAGCCATAAGCGTTCTTGAGTTTTCATCCAGAAACCATTTTACTATTTCGGGTCACCGTGGTCTTGACCTTTGACCTAGTGACCTTAAAATCAATAGGAGTCATCTGCGAGTCATGATCAATCTACCTATAAAGTTTCATGATCCTAGGAATAAGCGTTCTTCAGTTATCATCCGGAAACTATGTTACTATTTCGGGTCATCGTGACGTTGACCTTTGACCTAGTGACCTGAAAATCAATAGGGGTCATCTGCAAGTCATGATCAATGTACCTATGAAGTTTCATGATCCTAGGCATAAGCGTTCTTGAGTTATCATCCGGAAACCATTTTACTTTTTCGGGTCACCATGACCTTGACCTTTGACCTAGTGACCTCAAAATCAATAGGGGTCATCTGCGAGTCATGATCAATTTACCTATTAAGTTTCATGATCGTAGCCATAAGCGTTCTTGAGTTATCATCCCGAAATCATTTTACTATTTCGGGTCACTGTGACCTCGACCTTTGATATAGTGACCTGAAAATCAATACGGGTCAGCTGCGAGTCATGATCAATCTACCTATCAAGTTTCATGATCCTAGGCATAAGCGTTCTTGAGTTATCATCCGGAAACCATTGTACTATTCCGGGTCACCGTGACCTTGACCTTTGACCTAGAGACCTGAAAATCAATAGGGGTCATCTGCCAGTCATTATCAATCTACCTATGAAGTTTCATGATCATAGGCATAAGCGTTCTTGAGTTATCATCCGGAAACCATTTTACTATTTCGGATCACCGTGACCTAGACCTTTGACCTAGTGATCTGAAAATCAATAGAGGTTATCTGCGAGTCATTATCAATCTACCTATGAAGTTTCATGATCCTAGCCATAATCGTTCTTGAGTTATTATCCGGAAACCATTTTAATTTTTCGGGTCACCATGACCTTGACCTTTGACCTAGTGACCTCAAAATCAATAGGGGTCATCTGCGAGTCATGATCAATTTACCTATTAAGTTTCATGATCGTAGCCATAAGCGTTCTTGAGTTATCATCCCGAAATCATTTTACTATTTCGGGTCACTGTGACCTCGACCTTTGATATAGTGACCTGAAAATCAATACGGGTCAGCTGCGAGTCATGATCAATCTACCTATCAAGTTTCATGATCCTAGGCATAAGCGTTCTTGAGTTATCATCCGGAAACCATTGTACTATTCCGGGTCACCGTGACCTTGACCTTTGACCTAGTGACCTGAAAATCAATAGGGGTCATCTGCCAGTCATTATCAATCTACCTATGAAGTTTCATGATCATAGGCATAAGCGTTCTTGAGTTATCATCCGGAAACCATTTTACTATTTCGGATCACCGTGACCTAGACCTTTGACCTAGTGACCTGAAAATCAATAGAGGTTATCTGCGAGTCATTATCAATCTACCTATGAAGTTTCATGATCCTAGCCATAATCGTTCTTGAGTTATTATCCGGAAACCATTTTACTATTTCGGGTCACCGTGACCTTGACCTTTGACCTAGTGACCTTAAAATCAATATGGGTCATTTGCGAATCATGATCAATCTACCTATCAAGATTCATTATCCTATGCATAAGCATTCTTGAGTTATCATCTGACAACCATTGTAATATTTCGATTCACTGTGACCTTGACCTTTGACCTAGTGACCTGAAAATAAATTGGGGTCATCTGCGAGTCATGATCAATGTACCTATGAAGTTTCATGATCCTAGGCCCAAGCGTTCTTGAGTTATCATCCGAAAACCACCTGGTGGACAGAGCGACGGACAGACCGACCGACCGCCATGTGCAAAGCAACATTCCCCCTCTTCTTCGAAGGGGGGCATAATAAATTATTCTGATCATTAATGACGCTAAATGTGTTAAAGAATTTCATCAACAA
Source organism: Dreissena polymorpha (assembly GCF_020536995.1). Classification (NCBI taxonomy): domain Eukaryota; kingdom Metazoa; phylum Mollusca; class Bivalvia; order Myida; family Dreissenidae; genus Dreissena; species Dreissena polymorpha. The sequence goes on from NC_068360.1 coordinate 85,777,275, forward strand.
AAACCAGTGTTTTTTTCGTTCAAATTTGGGTCCGTTAGGGGGACCCTTTCCCAATGAAAGCAAGAGCTGTCTCCATCAAATAAGGATGACATATGCCCCCAATTAACGTCAGAAGTTATGAGCATTTTTCGAAACTTAAACGCATATTTCGAAACCTAAACGCGGACCCTAAGCTCAAGGTCAAGGTCAAAGGGGTAAACAAATGTGTGTGTAAAGCCGTATGGAAAGACCTTGTCCATATACACATGCATACCAAATATGAAGGTTACATAAAGGGGGCATAAAAAGTATATATTTTTCCCAAATGGGACCTAAAAAATCCAAATCGAAGGTTTCCAAAAAATTTGTTGTTGTTTAATTAGTCTTAACATGTCATTCATCTCCAAATCCAGCTATAAAAGTTGAACTTAAACAAATATAATATTGAAAACATTTTTATAATTATTTATGAAGTATTTGTAAGTGTAAAATAAACAATATTAATTTCCCAATTTAAGTACACAGACGCAATATTTCCCAATCCAAAGGGACCCGGCTCCATTCCCAAAATTTTGAAAAAAAAAAAAACTACAAACATACACAATTTTTAAGTGTAAAATCAACTGTGCATTTAAATATGGGACAGCCGTTTAAAAGGGCTTTGTTCAGATTTTATTGTAACAACCAATGGACGAGGGAGTTTAAATGAGATAGAATGCAAAAAAATCAAAGCAATGTTTTAGTGCGTCATACTCAGTCATGCAAAAAACATGCTTTCCGGGGTTTTTCTTAAAATCGCGCGGAAACGAAAGTGGCTTGCTGTAAACAATTACCGCACGTTTGGATGGAAGTAATCGTCTAGATTGCTAATTTTGTTTCTCTTTGTAATTGACCTTTTCAATTTCATTTTAGTAGACAATATTAAAATTCATATTGTCTACAAATAACAATGAAATGAAACATGTATGTCAAAATTGTCAAAGCTGTCAATGATTAAAAAGATCAATAGATCATGCATAAAACGCATGATATTTTCACACCTGTATTGCAACAAACAATTATTGAAGATATCTATAAAAAAATAAATAAAATAAAACACATTTAGTTAAATTATGTAGTTTCCCTATGCAGCTCTATGTCTTGAACCTGGTTAATATAATATTGACAACTTGACAACATTTAGTTATCAATTTTAAAGTAATATGAAGACTTCACGATGCGAATTTTCAAAATTTCATGGTTTTTCGCGCACAATTTTCCCAATTGGAATGGTACCGGTACTTTTCCCAATCCAATTTTGGCCAATAAAATCGCTGAAGAAATACCAACTTTAAGTATTTACATCACTTTTAGCACAGCATTTATAAATAACTAATGCAAATCTGTTAACCCTACCGATTGCTTCTCAGTAGTATGGAGGGCATCTCTCAGTAGTTTGGGGCTGTTGTCAGTAGTTTTAAACTATTCAATCATTTTGAGCATTAAAACACCATGACTGGGTCACATATCAGTTTAACGGTACATAAAGCATAAGATGAATTTACTTGCTAATAATAAAATCTGTTAAGTGATTTTTTTTGCTTTGATTTGTTACAGCCTGTGCCATTTGGATTGGGAAAATTAGCGCGATAAACCATGAAATTGGAAAACATAGCGCGATAAACCATGAAATTGGGAGACATTAAGCATTATACATATGATTATAAGTAACAGAATTAACATTGTTTTCAAGTGCATGTTTGACAAAATTTTATATTATAAAGTGCTGCTTCAATGTCTTCTTACAATGAAGACAATATTAAGTTAATATCCATCCACATGCGTATTAAACTTGCAATAATCTATAGATTCTTAAACACACCATTTGATCATAAGCTCTTTAAGAGAAGCTATTAATTTAATTAAGTATTTTTTTAAATTAAATATCATAAGGGGAAAACATAAACAAATATTGACAAACATCCTTTAGTGTTCTTGTTGTGTTAATGATGTATTAAATGGAGTTAAAATAATATATTTTATTTGTTTACCTTCAATATATTGCACTTGACAACCTCAGTTGAATGCTATTTCATTAAACTGTACAGAGTAACAAACATAATAAAGCAGAATATGCATATGAATCTGATTATACACAGATCCACTAACATATAAATCAAATCATGTTTGTCTCTTTCCATTTTCGAACGATACTCATCTTATTATAATAAATGCTTTAACTTTGTGAGTAGACTAAACTCCAATTTTCCAACACTCATTTCCGTGACGCACATTCACTGTGCAGATTTCTGATAAATATTTGTTTTTGTTTTTTTTTAAATCTCAAACGTAGTATGTTGCGTTAATTGACACACGCATTACATTATTCCCTAATGGCCATATGATGTCCGTTGTTAATTTGAATGGTATTCATTCTTTTCGCCGTTAATCGCAATTTCTCGTCTGCTTGCTGCTATCTTGGACGTGTGTAAAAACAGGCGTGCTCAATCCCGATACATCATCTATCGTCGGTATTCTCCGCAATAGAGAGAGAGATGTGTATACTGGATAGCAACGTAAGATCGTATATATTCGGCTAAATTTGCGAATTAATACGCAAGTCAGTTGTCGTTCGGTGACGACTCGACAAGCTCGATTAGCACTCGTTCCACGGGAGGCTTGAATGTCAACGTTTTTTACTACACAAGCTCCAAAATGATGATGATTGATAAATTACCCGTTAAGACCGAAAATAAGCAAAGTACGATTAAAAACTGAAATTTGACCATTTTGATCGATGGATCCGTAGTTTTCAGTACAAATCTGTAGTGCGTTGCTTAGCCAAATAATCCGTAGTAACTACGGCAAATCCGTAGAAGTAAACAGGTCTGCTAATGACCAGTAAAATTTAAGCATGAAAGTGTTACAAAATAATTAAGATTTTTCACTGTATAATCATGCTTATCAACAAAAATATAATGAAACAACTTTCCACCTCTCCTTATTATCAGAAAAGCTTGCTGAAAGAACTTGCCACCTTTCCCTTTCAGGTATTATCATGAAAGACTGCTGGAAGAACTGCCACCTTTCCCTTATTATCAGAAAAGCCTGCTGAAAGAACTTGCCACCTTTCCCTTTCATGTATTATCATAAAAGCCTGCTGAAAGAACTTGCTACCTTTCCCTTATTATCATATAAGCGCGCTTGAATAACTTGCCACATTTCCCTTACTATCTTAAAAGCCTGCTGAAAGAACTTGCCACCTTTCCCTTCTTATCATATAAGCGCGCTTGAATAACTTGCCACCTTTCCCTTATTATCAGTAAAGCCTGCTTGAAGAACTTGCCACCTTTCCCTTATTATCATATACGCGCGCTTGAATAACTTGCCACCTTTCCCTTATTATCATAAAAGCCCGCTGGAACTTGCAACCTTTCTCCCAAAGGTTAAAAACAACACTGATTTCAATATCCTAGGTATTTTACGCAAACATGTCTAGTCAGTAATACAATAACAATAGTTTCTTTAGCGTGATTTTGATTTGCTTTATATTTTACAGCCTGCGTCTTTTCGATTGGGAAAAATAACACGATAAACCATGAGTTTGGGAAAACTTGAACATTATTTATATGAATATAAAAAGCAGTAAACCATATACCAATTGTTTATAAGTGTATGTTTTGATTTATATAATACAGTTCTGCTTAAATTTCTTCTTACAATCTAGACAGTGACAATCTTTGATTAATATCCTTTCATATGCATGTTAAAGGTGCCTTTTCACAGATTTTGGCATGTATTGAAGTTTGTCATTAAATGCTATATATTTATAAATGTAAACATTGAATCTAAAAACCTCCAGTAAAAACAAGAATACAATTAATATTTATCAAAGTTTGTTCACTGTTTAATAAGTTTCAACATTTAAATATATTTCCGAATAAAAGCAAATATAAACAAGGGCTGTTTGTAAAACATGCATGCCCCCATATGGGCTGTCAGTTGTAGTGGCAGCCATTGTGTGAATACGTTTTTTGTCACTGTGACCTTGACCTTTGACCTAATGTAAGTTATCATCCGGAAACCATTGTACTATTTTGAGTCACTGTGACCTTGACCTTTGACCTAGTGACCTGAAAATCAATAGGGGTCATCTGCCAGACATGATCAATGAACTTTTAAAGTTTCATGATCCTAGGCGTAAGCATTTTTGAGTTAGCATCCGGAAACCATTTTACTATTTCGAGTCACTGTGACCTTGACCTTGTGACCTTACAAGAGCTGTCAGAGGACAGCGCGGTCGACTTTTCGAGTGCTTGACAGTATAACGTAAACCATCATGGGGAAATTGTTCATATTCAATAATTAATTAGACGATCTTTCAATAATAAAAAAGGAATAAAAAAAAAATTTTTTTTTTGGGGGGGGGGGGTTGTAGGGAGGGGGGAAGGGGGTAGGGAGGGTGAGAGGGGGGTATAATGTGGGGTGTGGTAATTTATAAGATGTTTAAAAAAATTGGGGGGTGGGGGGAAGGGGGGAGTAAGATGGGGGTATAATGTGAGGTGTGGTAATTTATTAGATGTTTAAAAAAAATTCGGGGGGGGGGTGGAGGTGGGGGTGAGAGGGGGGTATAATGGCGGGTGTGGTAATTTATTAGATGTTTAAAAAAAATCGGGGTGGGTAGGTGGGGTAAGGGGGGGGGGTGGGGGGTGAGAAGGGGGTAAAATGTAGGGTGTGGTAATTTAAAAGATGTTTAACAAAAAAAATTGTGTTTCCTTTTTTTTTGGGGGGGGGGGTCGGGCGGGGGGTTAGGGGGGGAGTGAGAGGGGGATATAATGTGGGGTGTGGTAATTTATTAGATGTTTAAAAAATAAAAACATTGGGGACGGCTGGGGGGGTAGGGGGGGTAGGGGGAGTGAGAGAGGGGTATAATATGGGGTGTGGTAATTTATTAGATGTCTAAAAAAAATTGGGGGGGGGGTAGGGGGTTGGGGGTGAGATGGGTGTATAATGTGGGGTGTGGTAATTTATTAGATGTTTAAAAAAAAATTCGGGGGGATGGGGGAGGGGGTGGGGTGAGAGGGGGGGTAGAATGTGGGGTGTGGTAATTAAAAAGATGTTTAAAAAAATTGGGGGGTTGGGGGGTGGGGGTGGCAGGGGGGAGTGAGAGGGGCTATAATGTGGGGGTGTGATAATTTATTAGATGTTTAAAAAAATTGGGGGGGGGGGGGTGGGGGTAGGGGGGGTGGGGGTGAGGTGAGAGGGGGTATAATCTGGGGTGTGGTAATTAATTAGATGTTAAAAAATAAATTTGGAGAGGGGTTGGGGGGTAGGGGGTAGGGGGTGAGAGGGGGGTATAATGTTGGGTGTGGTAATTTATTAGATGTTTAAATAAAAGTGTTTTTTTTTTGGGAGGGGGTGGGGGGTAGGGGAGAGTGAGAGGGGGGTATAATGTGGATGTGGTAATTTATTAGATGTTTAATTCTTTTAAAAAAAATTAGGGATGGGTGTGGGCGTAGGGGTGAGTGAGAGGGTGGTATAATGTGGGGTGTAGTAATTAATTAGATGTTAAAAATATTTTTTTTGGGGGGTGTGGGGGTTAGGGGGGTGGGGGGTAGGGTAGGGGGAGTGGAGGGTGAGAGGGGGGTATAATGTGGGGTGTGGTAATTAATTAGATGATGTTTAAAAAATCTGGTAGGGGCGTGGGGTATTGTTTGGGTGACATGAACAAATATCCTCTATTTATTAAACATGAAATTTAAACTTATTGCATTTGTTTCCCCTGTATATAAGAAAGATATAATAGTGTATTACCTCCCCTGTAATGCTTATATTTATAAAAAATCAGCAAAATTAAACATTAACACAATATTTAATATACAAAATATTCAAAAAATCTCATATTCTGATAATATTTTTACTGATCCACTTTATTTTACTCAAATTATGATGTTTCATTGGACTGATAACTATAGATTTAGGATTACAGACCAGTTGCTTCAGTTATATTGTTCAGAGTTCGCCCTGTTGGCCGCGTATGCGTTCTTGAGCTATCATCCAAAAACCATTTTACTATTTCGGGTGACTGTGACCTTGACCTTTGACCTAGTGACCTTAAAATCAATAGGAGTCATCTGCGAGTCATGATCAATGTACCTATGAAGTTTCATGATCCTAGGCCCAAGCGTTCTTGAGTTATCATCCGGAGACCATCTGGTGGACGGACCGACCGACAGACCGACCGACAGACCGACATGTGCAAAGCAATATACCCCCTCTTCTTCGAAGGGGGGGGGGGGCATAATAAATCTCAATTTAATTACAGATTGGTGGGTTTGAAAATGAACATGTACTTTTTCATAAAGTCTCTTGTTTTGAATGTTATGTCATGATAAATATGGGTTGAAAGCGTCTAAATTTCCGTATATTATATGGGCCGTGCATTAAGTGTCGTCCCAAATTAGCCTGTGCAGTCCGCATAAGCTAATCAGGGACAACACTTTCTGCTTCTATGATATTTTTTGTTTCAAGAAAGTATCTTCTTAATAAAAATCCAGTTTAGGCGAAAAATGTTGCACATGCAATAAATTCCCTTTTCACAGAGCATGGCCCATATGTTTTTCTTTTTCTTGTACGAACTAAACCACTGAAGACTATTTACGCACCTGTGATAATCGGATACACACTGAGGGCAGCAAAGCTGACAGTGCGTGGTGCAGAACTTGTCGACTTTGTTGGCTTTGTGTTCATAACAAGTTAGGAGAAAATCCACCACTTTTTTTGAAACTCGCCACTTATCTATATCTACTCTTCCAAATGCTGTATGTTTAGCCAATGCTTTACCATGTGGATCAATACATTTTCCACAATAAAATCGTTCACACTGTTTACAATAGAAATCAGCACTTGTCTCAGCATTATTCTGGTCTTCACAGGCATTACAAATATAGTCATTCACTTCATTAGATCTCTGATCAACTAAAGACTGAGCATTTGCTGCCATTTTGTACCTTTTGAATAATTTCAACAAAGTCACTTTTTGACACTTAAAATTCAGAAAAAATATGCATCAATAAAGAAACATATTATTAAGACACACAATTTATATATTTTGTACAATAACACAACATTTAAAACTTCTAACTTGACTCAGAAAATCACATCTTAAACAAAATATTTGCCAAACAATGATACTAAAAGCTCTTTGCGGCAGGTTTTGTAATTATAGTAAACATTGTCACGCATGTGAGAACAACTACAGGATCAGGTTACTTTTAACACCGAATAGAAAGAATGTATGAATAAAGGTGCATTGAATGGAAGGCAAACTTAAACTGACAGTAAGTATAGTAATATTAAAAACATTTAGTTAAGGAGAATAGTACAAATAAATGCCTGGTTTAACAAGAATAGTACGCTGAATTATAATTTTATTCCAGCTGGGCAATGTTTTGATGTTTAAACTTGAATTAAAGGGACCGTCAACTGCGATTGACGAAAAAGGAAAAGTTCTAAAATACCGTATTTTTTACAATTATTAGTTTATATTGATTAAAATATCACAAGTGTTATATTACATTACTTGAAACAAAAGCTGTCTCCATCGGAAGACATATGCCCCCCAAAAAATGCTTTTTCGAAACCTTAACGTAAATTAATGCAGACCTTAAGTTCAAGGTCAAGGTCAAAGGGGTCAAAATTTTTGCGCGTATGGAGAGGCCTTTTCCATATACACACGCATACCAAATATAAAGGTTACATCTGAAGCTACATAGACGTTATGAGCATTTTTTCGAAACCTAACCGCAAAAGTGTGACAGACAGACAGAGAGACAGACAGACGGACAGTGCGATCACCATATGCCTAGATCTTATGACCTTACACATTTTCATGAAGTGTGGCAAAGATCCTATGATATTGGCAAGAGTTATTGAGGGAGACGAGAAAAAACTCAATTTTGCGATGATTCAAGGGCCGTAACTCAGAAGTTTCTGGGTCAATTCGACTGATTATCAAACTTGACCTAGATATTATTGCCTTACACATTTTCATGAATTGAGGCGAAGATCCTATGATATTTGCTCGAGTTATTCAGTAGAAACAAGAACACACAAAAATTTGCCAATCATGGCATACACTACGCGACCCGCGATTTTTGCCTAAATCTCACATCACCGCGTTTGGGCCAACGTGACAAATCGCTGTGATTCGTCGCGATTCACCGCGAAAACACTCTACGGGTAATTTGTGGTGATCCCGCCGTGATTTCACTACGATCATCTTGCGATAAAGATCAGCTGTAGAATCAGCACAAAACACAGCGATAGGGCAATTGCCATGATTTGCGGTAACTACTAAACAAATTTCAACTTAACTAAATTCAACATTATTGACGATCACATAAGAACGCGAAAATGTATTCCAAAATGAAAGTAAACAGCCTACTTGCTGACTGTCGAATCCTGATTTCCCAACAAGATCTTTATTTGCTGCGCCGCAGACAGATTCTTTTGTTTTCGAAGTTTTTCTTTATCCACAACGAGTATTCACTTCATATCATGCCTAGGCACTCGGCGATATTTCGCAGATATAAGATACAGATAATACCCCGATATTTTTTACTTCTACGTGATTTTTTAACATTTCGTCAGTATCTCTGCATACTTAATGCAATTACCATCGGATGTCATCTGTCAAAACAATGATTTGTAGATCATTAACCATATCGAAGAAATTTACACAGTTTAATCTCGAAAAAGAGACTTTCTTTAAACGTCAATGAAAAAAAACGATATCTATTTGCATAAGAGTTGCTAAATTACACAGACGACACAAATATAAATAATGTCAACCATTTGAATAAAATCAAATGTTGGTTTACTTTTAAAAAGAATACTTTCACTTCGTCCCGATTTTCAGAAATGATACTTGTGCATCTAAATTTAAATTTACACATTGCTTCAGTTGATACACGCGTGTTCAGTCGGAAACCTGCCGTGCGGATTGGGCTGCTATTAAATAACATAGTAGCGTGTAAAATTCATTTGATCCAACAATTGTAAACGTTTGTCTTTACTACAATTTCTTGAGCAATGTTGAACGGAATATACTTTTAAAAATTGAAGCCGTGATCGTTCGCAATTATAGTTATTTTTAATGTTTCAAACGTAGTTTGTTACAGATTAAATTAGGCGGTGAATCTTTTGATTTAGTGGCATTTTGTTTCATTTCGGACCCCATGCAATTTTTCAGATCATAATCTCTGTGATTTATTACTCAAACTTGTTAGTTTCTGACCACGTGTGCTACTGAATTTAACCATCGGGACTGTGTTTTATGGCCCGTACAAGTTGCTAGGGCCCGTGTTTATGATCCCTAAATGTTAGATAAGCACGTGCACTATTAATGGTTTGGTTGATCAGTACAAAAGTGCTACTGAAAACCGCGGACTGCGTTGTTGTTTTATAATCCAATCAAGCCCCGAACATCCAATATCCTTAGTATTAGCAGAAACAAACTTCAGACAAGCACGCGTTGTCTGTCAAAACCATGAAACATATTGAAGTAGCTCACAAAGTTAATTCCCATATAGGATCTCGGAAACAGACTTGAAACAATTAAAATCATGATATTTATTTTCAGAACAATTGCTAAACATAATGCGAACCAAATCAACAAACCATATACCAACGGCACAATATATATATAATAATACAAAAGTTTGCCAATTTAAATAAAAACATATATTGGTATAGATCTATTTCCACAAAATTTACTTTCACTTTTCTCGTTTCTCAGAAAATGACTTGTACATGATGTATGAAATCTAAATATAAATTAATTTGTTAATTGGTCGTTGAAGAAGAACATGAACTGTACACGACACTTGTGTGCAGTCAGTAAAGGATGCAATAACTGTTTCAATGAAGGATCTGAGACAGCGTAACGGTAACAATACAGCGTATTTGAAACATATTTTTCAAAGGAAATTTAAATGCCAAGTATTTCGCGAGATACCTCCGTAATGTAATAAACAACGAAACTTTTAATGGAAATTAAAATCAATGATATCAATATTTTACCCGCTAAGAAATGTTTATTAATAACAAATAAATACACCCACGCCAATTTTCGCGCGCTTTTTTTCAAAACAAGGTCAAAATTTGTGTGCATATTGAAAGGCCTTGTCTATATACACATGCATACTAAATATGAAGGTTATATCTCAAGGGACATAGAAGTTATGAGCATTTTTCAAAACCTAAACACAGATTTCGAAACTGAAAAGCGGACCCTAACTTCAAGGTCAAGGTCACAGGGATCAAAATTTGGGTGCGTATGAAAAGGCCTTTTCCATATACACATGCATACCAAATATGAAGGTGATATTTCAAGGGACATAGAAGTTATGAGCATTTTTCGAAACCTAAACGCGGACCCTAAGTTCAAGGTCAAGGTCTCAGGGGTAAAAATGTGTGTGCGTATGGAAAGGCCTTGTCCATATACACATGCATACCAAATATGAAGGTTATATCTCAAAGGACATAGAAGTTATGTGCATTTTTCGAAACCTAAACGCAGATTTCGAAACCTAAACGCGGACGCTAAGTTCAAGGTCAAGGTCACAGTGGTAAAAAGTTTTGTGCGTATGGAAAGGCCTTGTCCATATACACATTCATACCAAATATGAAGGTTATATCTCAAGGGACATAGAAGTTATGAGCATTTTTCGAAACCTCAATGCAGATTTCGAAACCTAAACGCGGACCCTAAGTTCAAGGTCAAGGTCACAGGGGTAAAAATTTGTTTGCGTACGGACTATGGAAAGGCCTTGTCCATATACAAATGCATACCAAATATGAAGATTATATCTCAAGAGAGCATTTTTCTAAACCTAAACGCAAAGTGTGACGGACAGACAGACAGACAGTCTGATCACTATATGCCCCCTTTTCTTCGAAAGGGGGCATACAAAAAAAAGTACAACACATACCTGTTTATGATTAATATAACTGTACATATGTTTTTCTGTACACAAAATTTGCGATTCCAAAAATCATTTAAAAAAATGCAAAAACCAAACGTTTATTGGATCTAAATCTGACACCCTTTAAATGTGATCAACTGGTCAGGTCTGACGTCAACTTGAAAACTTTCAAAAATCAGCTTGAAAACAAAACAGGACTGGATGATTTAAAATAACAAACAGGGTAATCAAATGGATATGTCACACTTTGCTTCAAGATGAGGGGAAAAACATCCAACACGGGGTTCACAACACAAAAAAGGAATAAGTCTTGATGCATGCACACATGAGCAAACATTTAACTTTATCTTTAAAAAAATATAATAGTTTCAATATAATATCATTTGTCTTTTAAGCTAAAGTATGCTTGATTTATATGCCATTTCATCTATCTACCGGAACAAAGTTATACATTAGGTATCTACCATATTTTACAATGAGCACACAAACTGAATTAACCCTTTACCACTTAGATATGTATTTTGACACATTTGTAGTCCACTAGAAAGTTACATTTAATTTAATACCTTTCTTACTAAATTCAAGTTTTAAAGGCTTTATTTCCAACCCCTTATTTTCTGATGAGCAGCAAACAGCATAACACCTGAAAGACTTCGAGTTACTTGCAGGCTATTCTGGCTTTATGCTGGTTGCAAAAGCCATTTTCACTTTGCTTCTTATGGGGAAAAGGGTACAATTTCGTCCACCGTTACAATTAGCTGTAAAATAAATACTATAGATTTATCATACAATTGAAGCTAGCAGAGGTAGAAATGCCACCATTATTATGAAGACAACATATATTTTGGCAATTTAAAAAGCACTGAAAATTAAACACTTTTACGGCAAAGATATAGTGAAATGATATTTGAAAAGTACTGAAAATAAAAACTCTCGTGATTAAATACTACAGAACACTCTCTGAGTACTTGTATAATACCTGTTACATTGTTTTAGCTTACAGGAGCTGCTACTCATAACAATCTTGGGACCAGAATTGTACACTTTTAACCCACTTATGCCTAGTGGACTCTCCCATCCTTCTAAATTGGATCAATTTATTTCCAAAATAAGGGATGTCTAGTATATTTATTTCTATATTTAGAATATTTGTTATAGAAATTCCTTTGAGCAAACAGCGCAGACCCTGATGAGACGCCGCATCATGTGGCATCTCATCTGGGTCTAAGCTGTTTGCCAAGGCCTTTTTTATAGGCCCTAGGCATAAATAGGTTTAAACTTCAAATCGACAACAAAACAGATCTTGTGATCTGACGCCTTCTGAATGAGGTGATCATTTACGACCCTGTGAATAAAAATTACTTGAATAAAGAATATAAACAGTTTAAACTTGATGTTGTGGACCATTCATACTGAAATTGTTTTAATAAGTCAAAGATTTGACATTACCAACACTACATTTAATAACACACAGTTCATCTTGCCTTAAATAACCAATTACATAGCCAATGGCGCAATACTTGGAAATAAGTTTTATAAGTGTCAGCTGTCTTAAAATCAAAGTTCTGAAAGTACTGGTGTGACGATGCTTTTGAAAAGGATGGATATATAGAGGATATTCGTTGGATTCGGTGGAATATCAATTTTCCCAGAAAAACAGCGAACAATAGCGATATTTTCCCTGTTATTTTCCACTGTTTAAAATAGTGAAATACCAGTTTATCTCACCGATATTTCTGTATAAATCACCGGAAAGAATAAAATAAATAAGCATCCATTTACGTTAATTTACATCAACGCATTTGTGTATTTTTTATTGCTTGTCATTTATCCGCAGGTCAATAGTGAATGGTTGTGGTGCAATAGTTTTCGTTCTTAGACACTGGACTCACCTTCAATAAGATTTATTTACCTAAAAGTTTCATATTTGAACTTACAATTCTTTTTAGGAGTATTGGTCCAGACAACCAATGAATAAAACAGGAACGATATGCTAACCCATAATTTTTCGAGGAACATAATTGAGAATTCCTGGGCTAGCCCCCAGACACAGTATGTTGGGGTATAATAATAATCAAATTTTGTTTCTCTTCTCAAAAGATTGTCGTAGATTATAAGTTGAGGAATATATCATCCACGACTACAACTTTTAGAAAGCTCTTTTTTTCTTTTTTTTTTGATAAACAAGGTTTTGTAACAATCTATACTATAAATAGATAGCTTTAACAGTACAATGTGGCTCACCTGAAACTGATCGTTTCCTAGCGATGTTAACTAATTTTTCAAGACGATCTAGAAACAAATATGGCATTGTGAGTATGAACAAACTATTTGCGTCTATCCGATCTAGTTGAGCCTTGTAACGTAGTTCCTACTTTTATTTATTTGAACATTCTGATCAACTGCCATGTAGATCAGGTACAAAATGTAAGTGTTCACATAGATTTTAATGATTTTAGTTATTGATCAAATGCTTGGAAGCACATGACCCACTTTGGAACGTGACCTGTTAATCACTGAGACTAGACCTTGTGACCAAATTTTGAAAATGCTACTTTCAAGCTTGACTTTGAAATCATTTAAAATAATGTTCTAACCAATTTACAAGTGGATCAGAGTGAGGATGTGACCACTAAAGTATTAAAGGGGCCTTTTCACAGATTTTGGCATTTTTTAACTTATTCATTAAATGCTTTATATTGATAAATGTAAACATTGGATCGTAAAAGCTCCAGTAAAAAATCAAGAACAAAATTTAAAAAAAAAGGAAAAGAACATTGCCCGGAGCAGGTTTCGAACCAGTGACCCCTGGAGTCCTGCCAGGGTCCTGAAGTAAAAACGCTTTAGCCTTCTGAGTTATTCCGCCGAGTACACATACATGACGTATTTTACACCTTATATAAGCAATCTTCGTAGTTATACAAAATTTAACGACAAAAACAGAACTCTCCAAATTATTCAATCGTTTCGCGTTGCAACGCTTTATAATTTTTAGGTGTTATAATCGTCAAAAGATGCATATAATGGCTATATTAGAGCATGGTAAATGTTCAGTATTACTGTTTCCTCACAAATATCATAACTAAAACGAAAATTTGCGAATCTGAAACAACTTTTTTCAATTTTGTCAATTTACCAAAGCGTGAAAAGATCCCTGTTCTTATATTTGACCTAGTGCCCTATTTTTTTTACAGAATATGAAGCCCATAATGACAAAGAGGTGACTACGTTTTATAAGAATCTGGCAAAGAGGTGACACCCAAATTTAAACATCGTAAAATGATATCTTATGTGTTCACAATAAACTTTGGATAAAATACAACAGACAAAGAGTGATAACACAAGCTCACCTTGTCAAATCATAACAAGTGAGCAAAATAACCAAAACTATGACATCATATAATTGCTAAGTAACATCCAATTACAATTAAATGTTACTTTTGAAACAAATACAATACCTTCCCTTTCTTACAACAGACTGTTCTTAGACAAGAAAGCCCTGTATCGCTCACCCAAAACTCATATAGTGTCAAAAACTTGTGTATGATTTGACTAAGTTGTAACCTAGCTTTGGCCTGCACATGACCAACTTGCAAATTCAGCTTTTGATTTGATTAAGATGGACATTGTAAGCAATTTTCATGAAAATCAGGAAGATAATATGACCTGTAGAAAGGTAAAGGAAGTTTTCTATAATTTGACCTAATGACCTAGTTTTTGACAAACTACCAACTTTCAAACTGAAACTTTATTTCATCGAGATAACATTCTGTCCAATTTTCATGAAGATCTGGAAGAAAAAGTGACCTCTGGAGTGTTCACTAACCTTGTCTGTGACTTGGTCTGTTGACCTAGTTTTGACCACGTATGACCTACTTTCAAACTAAACCTTGAATTGACCGAGATGACCATTCACCAACATAAGAGAAACAAGGGCTGTTTGTAAAACATGCATTCCCCCATATGGGCTGTCAGTTGTAGTGGTAGCTATTGTGTGAATACATTTTTTTGTCACTGTGACCTTGACTTTTGACCTAGTGACCTGAACATCAATAGGGATAATCTGCCTGTCATGATCAATTTACCTATGAAGTTTCATGATCCTAACCCTAACTATTATTGAGTTATCATCAGGAAATCCTTTTACTGTTATGAGTCACTGTGACCTTGACCTTTGACCAAGTGACCTGAAAATCAACAAGGGTTATACACCAGTCATGATCAATGTACCTATTAAGTTGCATGATCCTAGGCATAAGCATTTTTGAGTTATCATCCGGATACCATTTTACTGTTTTGAGTCACTTTGACCTTGACCTTTGACCTTGTGACCTAAAAATCAATAGGGGTAATCTGCTAGTCATGATCAATGTACCTATGAAGTTTCATGATAATTGACGTAAGCATTCTTGAGTTTCAATCGGAAATCATTAAACTGTTTTGACTCACTGTGACCTTGACCTTTGGTCTAATGACGTGAACATCAATAGGGGTCATATCCCAGTCATGATCAATGTGCCTATTTAGTTTCATGATCCTAGGCCTAAGCATTCTAGTTACTGTGACCTTACCCTTTTACCTAGTAATCTGAAAATCAATAGGGTTCATCTGCCAGTCATGATCAATGTACCTATGAACTTTCATGATCCTAGGCCTAAGCGTTCTTGAGTAATCAACTGGAAACCATCTGGTGGACGGACCGACTGACGGACTGACCGACATGTGCTAAACAATATACCCCGAACAAGCCACATAAGAAATGCAGCATAACACATTCTAAAAGTAAAAGACATATGTGCAATGATATCTTTTCTTCAAATGGTAAGATGAACAAAGAAGAGGGCCTGAAAGGCCCAAAGTCGTTCACCTGAGATAACGAGATATTATTGGGACAAATATTGTGACCCAAATTCATAAAGATCGGAAATTAATTGGGCCTCTCGAGTGTTAACAAGGTTTTACTATAGCAATATAAGAAAAAATGCCCCACCCCCTGGCAGCCATGTTTTTAACTAGAGCTGTAACGATTCACCCATGATTGATTCGATTTCGATACCAATTGGTCCGATTCGATTATTTTGGATTCGATTCGAATTAAACTATTTGCTGCTTATTTTGCAAACTATTTCATGTTTGGTTTGTCCAGAGCATGAATTTTAAAGTGTTTAATTTTTGAAATACAATTTAAAATGCAACATTGTTTTATGAGTAACACATTTATTGCACACAACATCCTGTTGATTTATTCTTAAATAACATAAAATGCACATGCCTTTAACAGAAAACAACAACAAACAAAAATGTAAGTATATAAACAACATCCAGTTCACTTCTTAACAGAATGCACACAGTTTAGTAAACAAACCATATGGGTAACTTACGTGAACAAAACACGTTTTGCAAGTTGCCTTTGCATCAGAAACTTCGAAAACCCGAAATGTTCGAAATACTTTTATTTTTAATTTTGACGGTGCGTCTTTTGTCATGGCTGAAGAAGCCATTTTACCGGCTGATGTAATGCTCAGCATGTTATTCATTCATTCATTCATTGGATCCATATTGGCTATTGACCAATCACAATACGTATTACAAGTGACAAGAACGTTAAGACGACGGTTGTGGAAAGTAAGGTTTAAAATGCTGATCAATCGGGATGGCAGTGGATCGAATCAAAATTGGCCGTATTGGTATCGACATCGAATCGGCGGCGTTGAACCGGTTTTTCGATTCATCGAACTGAATCGTTACAGCTCTATTTTCAACCAATTATAACCATTTTCGAACCGATCCAAGATATCATTGAAACTTATATTCTGGCCAAATTTTATGAAGATTGGAATATAAACGTGGCATCCACAGAGTAAACAAGGCAAATGTTGACGGCTAACGACGGCCATAAAGAGATCACAAAAGCTCACCATGAGCATGTTGTGCGATTACACTCAACGTGTTCAAATTTTTCTCACAGGCTTTGCCATTGACCTTTATAGTATGGATGGCTTTGTTATTATTTATTGCTAGCATGTACCTGCAATATTGTGTGTATGTTTACAATACACAAAGCATATTATATAAATAGACTAATTGAGCTTTTTATAATCTGATTACTATAGCCAGGTCAATTTAGGACTTAAAAAAAACACTTTTTTTGTCCTGATTTCATGAAGAATTGATATATTTATGCACATAGAGTTTCAAGATATGGGATGATCCACAAATAAAAAGTATTTTTGATCTGTTTTGTGCAGGCTCTTTTTCCATGACTGTCAAGGTGAAATTTCCATATGAATAGGATGTCAATTTTTTTCTGGAGTACTTCATTCAACCATTGTGTATAATGAACATTTTGATAGGAGATGACCAGGGTGACAGGGAAAAGGGATATGCAGTTGAGATCTGGTCAGGACTCCATATAAAAGGGGTTATATTTAAAAATGTTTAATTACCACATGACCATGGACTCCAGATCTCTGTGACGTGACTAAGGTTCAAAATTAATATAGTATGAACATTAAAACTTTACCTTTTAACACAAAAAATAATATTTGGTGTACAAATTTAATCTACCAATGTGTACAGATACTACTTAACATATATTTGACTGTATTCAATGTAGGAACTAGTTAAAATATCCATTAGAAAAAGAGATCAGGATATGAAATAGTCATTGCCTGAAACACTGACCCTGGAGCTATGTTTATATATCTTTAAACACACGGATTAAAGAAGTAAAACAATACATTGATACAACAGAGGTAAAATCATCCCCTCTTAACAATATGATACATAATTATGTATCATATTTTTTTATCTGGATCTGGATAGGTACACAGCAGGATGTTTAGGTGTGCGCGCTGTGGGAGAGATAAAGGAGTTACTTATATTTTGGATTTAATTTAATTCACTGAAATTCATCACTGAAGTTACAGTATGATCTCATTTGATATAGATGTACATGATTGTATCAAGCAAAATAAATTAAATAAGTATCAGTATTAATTCACTGTCATGATTTCAGTATCATTTAAATGATTTCAGTAAAGTCTATCATTCATATGCATCAATTTTGTAAATATCAATAAAAGTATACTGCATGAAAACATTTTTGAAACAAGGGCTGTTTTTAAAACATGCATGCCCCCCATATGGGCTGTTAGTTGCAGTGGCAGCCATTGTGTGCATACGTTTTTTGGCACTGTGACATTGACCTTTGACCTAGTGACCTGAACATCAATAGGGTCATCTGCGAGTCATGATCAATGTACCTATGAAGTTATGTGATCTTAGGTGTAAGCTTTCTTGTGTTATCATCCGGAAACCATTTAACTGTGTCAAGTCACCGTGACAGTGACCTTTGACCAAGAGACCTGAATGTCAATAGGGGTCTAGGATGATCTGCGAGTCATGATCAATGTACCTAGGTCTAAGCGTTCTTGAGTTATCATCCGGAAACCATTTTTCTATTTCAGGTCATCGTAACCTTGACCTTTTACCTAGTGACATGAAAATCAATAGGGGTTATCTGCGAGTCATGATCAATGTATTTATGAAGTTTCATGATCCTAGGCATAAGTGTTCTTGAGTTATCATCCGGAAACCATTTTACTGCTTTGGGTCACCGTGACCTTGATATTTGACCTAGTGACCTAAAAATCTATAGGGGTCATCTGCGAGTCATGATCAATGTATCTATGAAGTTTCATGATCCTAGGCATAAGTGTTCTTGAGTTATCATCCGGAAACCATTTTACTATTTCGGATCATCTGACCTTGACCTTTGACTTAGTGATAGTGATAATGAGAAAAAACTGCCCCCCTCCCAGCATCCATGTTATTCAACTGACCGGAACCATTTTTTAACTCAACTCTCGTATCAAGGAAACAAATGTTCTTAGCAAATTTCATGAAAATTGGGCCAAAAATGTGACTTCTTCTGTGTTCACATTTTCTCACAATATACATATAGAGAAAAATGCCATACCCACTGGCGGCCATGTTTTTTCACCGATCCCGACCATTTTCAAACTCCTCTAAGATATCAATACAATCAATGTTTTGACCAACTTTCATGATGATTGGGCAAAAATTGTGACTACTAGAGTGTTTACAAGGTTTCTCTATAGCCAAATAGGGAAAACTGCCACTATAAACATATAGAGAAAAATGACCCGCCCACTGGCGGCCATGTATTTTTAACCGATCTCGACCATTTTCAAATTCGTCAGAGACATCAATTGAACCAATGTTTTGACCAACTTTCATCATGATTGGGCAAAAAATGTGACTTCTAGAGTGTTTACAAGGTTTCTCTACAGCCAAATAAGGAAAACTGCCCCGCCCACTGGCGGCCATGTTTTTCAACAGATCGGCACCACTTTTGAACTCAACCAAGATATCATTAAGACAAACATTTTGACAAAGTTACATGGACATTGGGCATGAAATGTGACTTCTACAGTGTTTACAAGGTTTTTCTTTTTTTGACCTAGTGACCTAGTTTTTGACCCGGCACAACCAAGTTTCGAACTCGGCCGAGATTTCATTGGGACAAAAGCTTCTGACCAAGTTTCATGAAGATGTGACAAATGTGGCCTCTAGAGTGTTTACGAGCAAATGTTTACGGACGGAGGGACGGACATACGACGGACAGAGACCGGTCACAAAAGCTCACCTGAGCAATCAGGTGAGTTTAAAAAACTATTTAAACTACTGTCAAAGTCAGATCTCTCTTTAAAGAAGTTATATTTGAAATGGTCAGTAAATATTTATCCGATCCGATTATTAAGACCATATATATTGTATTGTTATGTATAGGATTAATTTAAATAGAAGTCATATTTTCTTGTTGACGAAAATACATGTTCCACGTTGGAAGTAACACAAAATTGTTTTGATCAGGAAATCTGGATTGTTACAGTATCCAACATATTATACTCCCAAAGAAAACGTTTGTCTTATCAGATACAGAATACAAGCTATGCAGAACAGAATACAAGTTTTGGAGTGTACATGAAAGTTCATGACATTTAATTTTGTAACTTTGACCATCAATAGAGTTGTATGGGCCACAATTGGATTTGTCATTGTGAACTAAGTGAGAATACTTACACACACATACTTTGGGAATCATAACACTTTACAAATTATAAATCAGTCAATTGTAAATCAAACTGATATTTGTTTGTAACTGCAATAATGTTCATATTGTGAACATTTCAATATGTTTTATATATTTTCTTTTGTACTTCCACTACCGATCAGCTAAAAGGGATACACTGGGGAGGGGTGTAACACTGAATGTTTTCAAGGTGTATTATCTCTTCCCAAGTTATTTGCTTTGTTTTTCATTGACAGGATCAAAGTAGCACTGATTGCTTTGTGTATAAGAACTATTAAAGAACAATTTGTTTATACGCTTGAGTGCCGTTTGTTCACTGACACTTCTTTTAGGCTGAAATTTAAAACTGTAGTCATTTGAAAGCGACATACTTTTCATTACAATTGTTATTTAAAGAATTTTTTAAACAAAAGTACTTTATCAAGATTATGGACAAATAATGAAACAACAATGCAGATAAACAATTGAATTGGATACCTGATTAATGTCAATGAAACATTACTTATTATTCTTAAGTGCTTCATATGAACTGGCTTGTTAAGGGACTTGGAGGAGATATTATAGCATTATACATTATAATTCTTGTAACCTTCTGTTAGTAGCGGAAATGTCATTTCTATTCATTTTTTCGTATGTTTATGAATGTTGTTGAAGTTAAAAATAACTAAAGGTCCTTGTTGACCAAGTTTTTTACCACAATTTACTCACAAAGAAATTGTCAGAAATTTTCAATGTCAACAATCTGTCCATATTTTATCATTATTGTGTCATTAATTTGGATTCTCTAGTGGAAATATGGTTTCCAACGATATGCCCTTGTGACCAATTTGATATGCACACTTGGCCTAATATTGTCAAGTTAATATTTCTGACTTCGTTTTATCAAGAATAACACACAACTTTGGCATCCAGAGAAGTAAAAAGGTAAAAAGGTTTTATCAGATTTGATCTTTTAAAACTTTATTAACCTAGATTTGCCATTGGCATAGATATTGTAAAAATACACATTCTGACAATGTTGCATCGAGATTAAAGCATAAATGACATTAATGTGGTAGTTTATACAATATTTTTATAAGATTTGACCTGGTGACCTTGTTTGGGACGCATATGGCCTAGATTCAAACTTGATCTAGATATTTTAAAGTTAACCATTCATGCCAAGTTTCATGAAGATTGTGCAACACATGTAGCTTCAACAATTTAACAACCTTTTTTAAGATTTAAACCAGTGACCTAGTTTCTGGATGCATATTACCCAGTTTAAAACTCAGCCAACATAGTGAAACGATTAAGTTCTGACATAGTGTCATAAAAACAAATGTAGGCTCTATTGCTGTAACGAGCTAAAAGGCGTTCACTGCACAATGAACAGCACACAACATGCTCAGGTGAGCTAAAAGTATTACCAACATTAGGATAGATCCCGGACTCCTTACATCATTATGATAGACCCCAGACTCCTGACAACATTATGATAAACCCCAGACTTCTGACAACATTATGATATACCCCAGACTCCTGAAAACATAATGATAAAACCCAGACTTCTGACAACATTATGGCAGACCCAAGACTTCTGACAATACTATGGCAGATGCCAGACTCCTGACAACATTATGATAAACCCTAGACTTCTGACAACATTATGGCAGACCCCAGACTTCTGACAACATTATGATAAACCCCATACTTCTGACAACATTATGATAAACCCCAGGCTTCTGACAACATTATGGCAGACCCCAGACTTCTGACAACATTATGATAAACCCTGACTCCTGACAACATTATGATTAACCCCAGACTCTTGACAACATTATGGCAGACCCCAGAATTCTGACAACATTATGCTAAACCACAGACTCCTGACAACATTATGATAGACTCCAGACTCCTGACAACATTATGATTAACCCCAGACTCCTGACAACATTATGGCAGACCCCAGACTTCTGACAACATTATGATAAACCCCAGACTCCTGACGACATTATGATAAACCCCAGACTCCTGACAACATTGTGATAAACCCCAGACTGCTGACAACTTTATGGCAGACCCCAGACTCCTGACAACATTATGGCAGACCCCAGACTTTTGACAACATTATGATAAACCCCATACTTCTGACAACATTTTGGCAGACCCCAGACTTCTGACAACATTATGGCAGACCCCAGACTTCTGACAACATACAATGACTGACCACAGTAGAATCATACCTTAGCACTTCTATCTTAGGTCAGCTTAAATAGGTTCAATTACAACATTATGATAAACCCCAGGCTTCTGACAACATTATGGCAGACCCCAGACTTCTGACAACATTATGATAAACCCTGACTCCTGACAACATTATGATTAACCCCAGACTCTTGACAACATTATGGCAGACCCCAGAATTCTGACAACATTATGCTAAACACAGACTCCTGACAACATTATGATAGACTCCAGACTCCTGACAACATTATGATTAACCCCAGACTCCTGACAACATTATGGCAGACCCCAGACTTCTGACAACATTATGATAAACCCCAGACTCCTGACGACATTATGATAAACCCCAGACTCCTGACAACATTATGATAAACCCCAGACTGCTGACAACTTTATGGCAGACCCCAGACTCCTGACAACATTATGGCAGACCCCAGACTTTTGACAACATTATGATAAACCCCATACTTCTGACAACATTTTGGCAGACCCCAGACTTCTGACAACATTATGGCAGACCCCAGACTTCTGACAACATACAATGACTGACCACAGTAGAATCATACCTTAGCACTTCTATCTTAGGTCAGCTTAAATAGGTTCAATTACAAAAAAATTGAACTACACACCTGAGGCAGAGACTGTTGGGGAAATAAATGTCATCTAAAATGGGCTAGACAAAGTCCTTGCATGTACAAAGCTCCCAAACTTCCTTTCAACCATGTTTACACAGTTATAAATACAGGTCCAATGGATTACCCAAGTTCACAATCCCATATTCTTATAGTGTATTAAAAATAAACAATACTATTTCCAAGCAATGAAAGTCCCCTACCTACGCAAGATTCACCATTTTCAGCAATATTTGTAGTTTATTTGTTGTCAAAGCAACCATAATTCTTGACGTAGGAATACAATGAAATGACGTGCATAATCTCCTAATTGCCATCTATCTATGTTTCAAGTTTCATGAACAAATATGAAAACTTTTAAAGTTATCGTAGGATCTACCATTTTTAGCAATATTTCTAGTCTACATGTTGCCATAGCAACCATAATTCTTGACGTACGAACAAAATGAAATGACGTGCATACTCTCCATATTGCCATCTGTCCATGTGTCAAGTTTCATGAAAAATATGAAGAACTTTTAAAATTTCCCCAGGATCCAGAAAAGTGTGACAGACTGACAGACACACAGAAAACAGGATTTGCAACAAAACTGACTAAGAGTTAATCTTATCATATGGGTGTAATTCAGTCACTGATAAGCTTTTAGTTGACACAGAATTATACACTTCTATTAAATAATAATTGCAGTTAATTGTTTGAGAATATTATAATATTATAACAAGTGATGTCACAGTGATCGGTCAATTCGTTGACACGGTATTGATCTCAAACGATGTTCACACTTATTGTGACAATGACCTTAACATTTGACCAAGTGACCCCAATTTCAACAGTGGTCATCTACTGTCCGACGCCAATGCACATGGTTAGTATCAAGCCAATGGGTTAATCAGTTGACTAGGTATTGATCAGACACGATTTAACACTTAGTGTGATAGTGACCTTTGACCTCGTGACCCCAATTTAGATAGGGTAATCTACTGGAAAAGGCCAGTGCATATGGAAAGTATCAAGCCAATTGGTCAATCTTATAACATGTCATTGAACTGGTCTACCGACAGACCGACAAACATCCAGCAAAACAATATACCCCCTCTTTTTCGAAAGGGGGCATGTATTTTAAAACAATTACATGAGGAAAACCTTGTCCCAGATAATCTCATCAGAGTCTGCGCTGTTTGCTTAAATGAATCTCTAAGAAATATTCTAAATATAGAAATGAATATACTATTGATCCAATTTAGAAGGATGGGAGAGTCCACTGGGCTTAAATGGGTTAAAAATATTGTGTCCACACAATATCTAGAGAAAGCTTAGGATCAAACAAATCACCGGTAGTATGATAGCTAGACTAGACGAATGATGAGCGCAAGGTATTTCAAAACAAGCAATCGAATACGAAGGTCATCGGGCGACTTTGCTGTAAGTATGTGTGTATATGTTTTACAAACAAATCTTGATTATAGAGGAATCCCTAGATTGCCGTTTGTCTGTAGCGTGTTATTGCATTTAACAGACCTCAGCTCAGCTGTGTCCGGGAATCATGCAACTGGCGTTGAGCTTTCGCAGCGTGTGCTTCATTAAATAAAAAAAAGGCAATTTAACGCGAGTGTTTCACAAACATAACAGTAAGGGAACATGGACACCAACACTAATTAATACTTTTGTCAACATTTCTTGAAGGAATTTTTGTATTGGTATTTAAAACATTGAATTTGGAAATAACATTAATCAGATAGTATGGTTTAGTAAGGTATATATTTAATAATATTGACACCCAATGAAAGTGCTAACGTAATACCATCCTCCAACTTTCAAGTTTCAAGTCACTGTTTTTTGCAACATATATAGTCAGCATTTCATGTCGATCAACTTTCGCAGAAAATATATCATACATATCCTGCGTTAAAATTGGTAACGAGTAACATAAAAGAAAACGTAAGACAATGTATATCGCGTGAACTACGTGAACTGGAATTTTCTTTAGATCAGAAATATGCTAAATGAAGATGTTCAGCGATATAATTATGGTATGTCAATACTAGATTCTTAATGTGTTTTCAACAATACCATGATAAATATGATAACTATTACTTTTGATAAATTTAACAAGAATTATTCCACCATATTGACTAATGTATTAAGCATGAACGCAATGATCCTCGATACTGTTAATAATTGAATCAAATAGCAATGCCCGACAAACCACTAAAACAGGTTTGTTCGAAGAACGCGCATAAATATTTAAAATATGTACGAATACTTCGCTTGTGGCCGGTTGACTCATATGTTTTAATTTCACTTCCATTCTTCTTTTGGTTTTCTGTTTTGTATCTATAGGTTTATGACCAGCAAAATGAAATCAAAGTACTGACAGTACTGGTGTGACGATGCTTTTAAAGAGGATGGATATAAAAGCGTCAATTTAAGTTTATCTACATCACCATAATTGTGTATGTGGGTACGAAAATTTTGGCTACGAAAAAAAAGGGGAAGGAAAATTTTGGGTACAAAAATTATGCCCTCAAAAAATTGGGTACGAAAAACAATTTGGTTACGAAAAAAAATTGGGTACGAAAAAAAATTGGGTACGAAAAAAAAATTGGGTACGAAAAAGAATTTGGGTACGAAAAACAAATTGGGTACGAAAAAAATTGGGTACGAAAATTTTGTGGGGGGGGGAGGGGACGGGGAAGTAGTACCCGTGGGGAACTTGACCCATTCAGCGAAACTGGGAGGCGGGTTACATTCCCGATCAAATATAACAAGAAATATCTTTAAAAAGATTTTCGTCGTGTATTTCCTGTACCACTTATCTTAAAAAAACGTTATGTTACAGTAAAATAATTGTGGGTTATAACATTACGTTATGTAGCAAATATATTCAAAACTTGACATGCTCTTTATTTACACCATGCTCTTTAATTCCACATGTATATCATACCAAACTTTATATTTTGTTGTTTCCTTTGCTAAGTTAATGGTGTTATGTGTATGTGCACGAACATATATTTTTTCTCTTTTGATTATTGTTTTTTCTATTATTCAATAAGCTTAGGCATGTTTGTTCGTTAAGTACGGCAATAATTTCATGATGATTCCCGAAATTAGCTATGAGCACATAATCGAATACGACTTGAATACGTACAAGTTCGCCCATGAACACATGGTAAGGTTAACTTAATCTCCGCGATATGACCTAATATGTGTTTAAAACAGAAAACAATATCCAACAAACGAATGAATTATCAAACATAGTGTGTGCACTGATGTGGCTCTTTAATTTCTGTTTGAAAAGTTTATTAAATATGCAAAATGAGAGAGCACGCATACGAGCGAGTTTCATAGATGTCATACGGCTATTATGCTGTTTATATACCATACTCGCTATAATGTTTACAAATTGCAGGTTCGAAATAATTCGTTTTCTTTACACTCATGATCGCGTTAAACGTTAATTATACACGTTTTCATACGCAATTTATTTACAGAATCACTACAAATGTCAAATACAATACAGAAAATGCATAGTTGTGTCATTGATCTATAAACATATAATGGATTGAATATAACTGATTTAAAATTAACGTTTTCAAACTATTATTAAATCTTTTTCCCAGAATATGCTGTCCTATTTATAGCTGAGCTTCCTTGATGATGATAATCAGCGAGGTATGCTGATTAGAAAAATCGAGCTATCTCAATCGGACTGGCTCAGTCTTTTACATAGGTCGCCTTTGTGAAGATTTTTTCATGGTATGAAAACTTAGACGAGCTGCTTCGCAGCATCGTCAAAGACGGAAACATTATCGACAATAACCATGCTGCACTTATCATCAACTGAAACAGCACTTGTCTACAATAAAAAAACGGAAACAATATATACAATGACAATGCCGCACTTCTCATCAAATGAAATAGCACTGTATCTGAGTGGTCTTCAGATCAAGGAAGTTCTTATGCTTTGATAAATAGTGGGATTGGCCTCAAATAAAAAATCGATTTTTTTATGCAATGTTTACTTACAATATGCAAATCATGATTATTTATTAAGACAATATTAGGACATTAAACTCTATTTCTTCGAATACGACTATACTAGAAAAGCAACTCTTCTCAGAAACTTCTTTTATAAATTTGAAACAAGTTTTACTTTTCTTGATAACTGGATAAGCAAATCAGCTCAGAAACGACTTTTTCGAATGTGATTTTTTTTTGATAAGCAAATGTTGCCAGAAACTACTTTTTAAGTTTATTCTTATTTGTTGACCATCTGTAAAATATCTTTATATTTTAAAATAATAAATCATTCACTTGCATGGACACAGAGTGACAGAAACAAATTTCCGCAATGTTCCTTGAAAATCGAAACTGGTAGCTTGTCATTTTCTGGGTTAAAAACAACTCGAAATTCTTTTGTTTGGATACCAATTGTACTTTTATTTACAGTGTTCAAACGCAACCATCTGAGACAAGATGTGAAAGATACATTGTTTTTCTGAAATCATATTTTTTTACAAGAATACAATTGTTAAGTTTTTATCTATCTTTGTCTAATTTATTCATATTAAATTTAGCCGTTACACGACATCTTATTGTTTGGCTTTTAATCATCTAGCAATCATCTATATATATATTTATATACACCGCATCATGCGGCGTCTCATCTGGGTCTACGCTGTTTGCCAAGGCCTTTTTCTAGACGGTAGACATAAATTGGTTAAGAGAATTATGATTTCTTATTATCGGCTCTTACGAAAAAGCTGCATATATAGCGGAAAAGCATAAATTGTTCAAAGATACTATGCTAGCAAAATATGAAATTATCAATAACTTGAGAACCCATTGAGATTATAAAATGAAAACAATTCACACATAGATATATACAAGTCCACACTCAGGAATACAAATCTATAAAACGTAGCTTTCTAAGAAAAGTATTGAACAGCTTTTATTGTTGGTGGCGGATATATTTTTTGCGGAAATTTCAGTATCAATCTCGTACAAGTAAATTACTTAGTATTTAAATGATTCGTATATCACTTGTGAAAACATGATGCGGCATCGGTTATTTCCGTGTCAGATATCGGTTGATGTCGGATAAGTCGTCTACATAGAAAACGAAAAATCTGGGTTCCGAGAACTCACGTTATCGATACCCTTTGGCAAGCTCTTCAATCTTTTAAACCACAAGTCCGGCTGTCCGTCCGTCCGTCCGGCACTTTTGTGTCCGGAGCCATATCCTGGAAATGCTTTGGCGGATTTCATTGAAACTTCGTATGAGTATATATATGCATAAGAGGATGATGCACGCCAAATGGCATTGTACACCATCTAATAAAAACAGAGTTATGGGCCTTTGTATCTTGAAAAATTGTTTTTTACTACAGGCCCTTTTGTGTCCGGAGCCATATCTTGGAAGTGCTTTGGCGGATTTCTTGAAACTTGGTATGAGTATATATATGCATAAGAGGATGATGCACGCCAAATGACATTGTACACCATCTGTTAAAAACAGAGTTATGCCCCTTTGTATCTTGAAAAAATGCTTTTTACTATAGGCACTTTTGTGTCCGGAGCCATATCTTGGGAGTGTTTTGGCGGATTTCATTGAAACTTCGTATGAGTATATATATGGATAAGAGGATGCTGCACGCCAAATGACATATAGGCGGGGGATATAAATTCAACGAATTTGCTTGTTGTTCTTCTTTCCATCGGCTATCGACCATTCTAACACGGCACGCGACTTGTTTTCTAAAGACAAAGAAGGAAATCAAGTGTGGGTTATTCTGCAATAACTTATGGGCGGAGCTTAATGTTTCGAAAATAGTTCCGAATTAATAAAGAAAATATGGCAGTAAAATGCACGTGCTAAAACCCGCTCTAAAAGAAATGTAATAAATGTAGCATGTATATAAATGAAATGAAACAACAAATTGTATATTTGGTGATAAATGGCATAACCACGCCTACAAAAAATGTTAATTGTTAGGAAACGTAATTCAGAAAACATTTATAGCATGTCAGCTTTTCAGTAGCATCAATAAACTTGACGTCATTAAGTTTCTACGATTCTACGATTCTACGATTCAATGAAAGTGCAAAATATTTATGAATGAAATCGACGTCATATGTTTGTACAATTCAATGACGTCACTAAATAGTGGACATTGTACTAAGAAGGGCGGAGTAATGAAAATATAGTTCACGTCCTAAAGCTTGAACCAAATCAATCAGAATCGTGTTAGAATCGAAATACTATTTTTCTATGATGGTTTGTTTTCGAATAACCCACAGTAAGTTGTAAAGATGCGTGTTATCAAATCACTCGTGCTTCGCACTCGTGGATTAATTCCTACGCATCTATACTCCTTACTGTGGGTTATTCGACAACAAACCATGATAGAAAAATATTATTTCTTAAATGTATTGCATATATGGAATACCAGAACAGAACATATTGCGACACGTTTTTCTGAATTTAATTTAGTGGAGTGTGAAAATGCTCCGTCAACGGCCATCTGCTACCGGAAAAGCAGACGATTGGTCAATTGGGCCTGTATTTTCGGGTTCTAATTATTGCCGTTCCTTCAAGCAAGTTTCACATCTCGCATGCGAATTGAAAATTACATGTATAGAATAAAATACTTATGTAATTAATGTATTAATTTTAAGTAAGCGGATACCGCTGTTTAGTCAATTAGCAGTATTTATGAATTGGCAATCGGTAAGTGCTGGTACATGGTGGTATTGCTAGCATATAGAATAGTAGAAATGTAAGAACTATTGTCTGCAAGTAATATAACCAGTTATGTCACAGTAACTGAGTTACAAAGGGTACCTTTGATGGCATTGCTCGTGAAATCCTATCGATGCGATAGAGAAAGCCGGCAATATCGGTTCGGAGTTGAATAAGTTTAGTTGGTAGATAAGTATTGACCGTGGATAATTATATTGAAGCATATATATGACACATACGCCTACGGTGGCATTGAGGTGTCATTCACTTCTCATTATTTTCGTTGCACTCCTCTTTGTTTTTTAAATGTCATTCCTATGTTTGTTCTATCTCGTTTCCACGTCATTGCTTTCTCGTTTTCTCCTCTTTTGTTTAATACACCCCTCCTTTATTTTTTGCACCGCTCCTTTTTTCGTAGCACTACTCTTTTATCATATTCTATACCCTGTTTCCCATGTAATACAAACATTACAATTTTTTTTATATTACACATGTGTAATACAACATTTTTAAGCGTTTTCATTGGCATAGTTTTCGTTTATTGACCAATCGCATTTTGTTATTTTGCTGAAATAACGTTGCAACGTCAAATGACGTCACAAAATGTGATCAATATTCGGGATTTATCATTATGTTTGCGTTTATATTTATTTGATTTGCTCATTTAAAAGCATGTGATAAAAAAGATCTGACACTCGTTGTCATATCATACCATATTTTATTAAACTCGGTCAGGAAATTCGTTAGTAAGCTCGCCAAAGGCTCGCTTACTAACAAAATTCCTGAACTCGTTTAATAAAATATGGCATGATATGACAACTCGTGCCAGATCCTATATTTATTTAGTTTTGCATTCCTCTTTTTAATCTCGTTCCCTCGACTTAGTCGTCCCCTCGAGTAAGTATGTCGTTGGAACGAGAAAGAAAAAAGAGAAGTACATGTACATGTATTTGGATGTTCGGTTAGAGCAGTAGCTAGTATGTACGCTTCTCCAGCATTTAACTCTGGTTTAATCCTCCCCCTGGCGCATATTTTGATTGTGGTCACTAAAAAAGAAAGGTGCGGTTTCCTATGGGTACTCCTGTATCCACTACAGTACAAGAAAACGCCAATCGGAACATATTGTAGCCAAACCTACCAAGTGCAGTTAGAAATCAAAATGTCCCCTTCTTTTGCGAGTCTTGAACAATATTTAACTTAAAGTGTCCAGAAGGACGTAAAACCTTCCCCATACGCACCATGCCATAGTGTTGGCATTTAAGACACTAGACACATCGCTCATAAGTGCAGGCCTTATGGTAAGTTAGTCCAAATGCAACACCATTTTCCGCCCCTGAGTGTTGTTTTCTTTGTTTCCTTCTGTTGACCAAAACGGCGGGCTAAGACCCCTTGACCGACATAGTTCAGCACTAAAGATCTTTATATCTATGGGCCACTTGACTGCTTCTCGATGATAACAGTTTGTCGCGCTTGTAAACCAATACACCCAATAAGGCTGGTATTCCGTCTGTCCGTATCCGCATCCGCATCCGCATATCCGCATCCGCAAAAAAATAGAACAAGTTGAAATGCACTGCGCTTATTCCATTCATCCGCATCCGTACATCCGCACGCGCAAAAGGCGTCCGCAAAAGAACGCTCAAGTGAGCATTCTAATGCGGATGCGGACAAGATACGGACGGCATTTAACACGATGAGAGTAGCTGTCATCTCAAAAATCAACTGAAAAATTGTCGAATTCGTAAAAAAATACCCGGAATCATACAACCAACGCAGTTCTGCATATCGGGACTCTGATTTTACTTCAAATGTTTGGAAAAGCATAGCCAAGGCACTAAAATAAGATGTTTCAGGTATTTACCATTTGTATTCTTTTACAGACAGAACGATGATTTGTACCTTATATCGACTTAAATTCACGCGTGTCCTTCATAATAATTATCTCAATTACAATTTTTAGTTTTATCCATATACACAAATAAAGATACGTTCGACGTATGCGGATGAATGGAATATAGCGTCCGTATTATGATTTTGCGGATACGGATGCGGATAGATGGAATACCAGCCTAATTTTTACTCATGATAGAAAATCGGAAGTACCATCCGTGCTTATGACAAGAGCCAATTGTGCACAATACTCACTGAAGTGGCGCTCTAAAATTAGATATTTAAACCAGTGGTATACCAGATTACCAGTGGTATAAAGCTCAGATAAGATTATAATTTGTCAGAGGGAGGTATTTAACAATGGCTGAAGGTAGTCACTTTCTTTATCATATTTGTTTAGTTCAGAAGTTTACGTTATCAAATACAGGTTTAAAATGTATCAAGTGTGTTTCAAAAATTAAAATTGAATTATATTTTGTTTATAAACGGCATATTTTTAAGAGATACTGCCATAATTCCTTGTAGGTTTAAGTTGTTTGTTTCGAAATCGTAAAAACGTTCAATTCGTGACATCGTATATTTTTAAGAGGTTTTCTTTCTGAAATAGATAAGGAATTGTTTTGAATAGATTTTCGTGCATTCAGATAAATGTTTAATCCATACACTTTAAGCATTTATAACTGGTTAACCTGTAGATAAATGAAAAATTCGTGTTTCTGGGTTCCCATGTAATTGCTATATATAATTCAGTTCTTAGAAAAACTTACGTATGGTTAATTTTTAAAACTACAGAATTGCGTTCTTATTATAAAAGGGGCATTTTCACGTGTTGATAAATTGGCAAAATAAAAAAAGATATTTGTGATTAAACTGTATACAGAACATTTACCATGCTCTAAAATATCCGTTATACATGTATTCATCTTTTGACGATTTAAAAACCTGAAAATTATAAAGCGTTGCAACGCGAAACGATTTGGAGAGTTCTGTTGTTGTGGTTATATTTTGTGATACTACGATGATTGCTTATATTAATTATAAAATAACCGATTTATTGTATAAGCACGGATGACCGAGTGGTCTAAGCGATAGACTTTTACTCCAGGGGTCAGTGGTTCAAGCCCAGTTGAGGGTTACTTTTTTCTTTTTAAAATTTTATTCTTGTTTGTTTTTTTACTGGAGCTTTTTAGGTCAAATGTTTACATTTATCAATATATAGCATTTAATGACAAACGTCAATACATGCCAAAATCCCTTTAAATTGAAGGCCATAAAGCTTCAACTTTTAAGTCTGGCGGGGATTCAACGATATAAACAAAAACGCATCAAATTGTCTCTTTTTGTTTGGTGTGATTAGTTTTATTTGTTTGCCGCATGTAACAGTACTTCAGTCGTATCACGTTAGTCACACTTGTAACGTGTTAGTTGGTGTACCAAACGTAATTGTTCATACTTTCTTAAATAAGAGATCGAGGGACACTGACCGTACGTTGTTTTTTTAAAGCCGCACATAAGTTATGCGATTTGTCGTGGGATCAAACCCAGGTTACTCCAATGTGTACACCAGCGCTCTGCCAACATGCACAGTCAATATTTGTGTCACCACTTAAGAACGGTCAATGCAAATTCAATTACAGAAAATAAATGATCGCACGAAACGAGTTAAATTAGATGTTGTATTAAAATAGTGCTGACATTTTAATAACATGATAATACAAATATAATACGTCGTAATTGTTCTTTAAACAATAACATGTGGCAGAGTTGGCCGTATGCCTTTAATCGGGCTTCTGCCATTATAACCGCCCTCGGGCCCTTTGGCTAGAGTCGAACATATATGGATAGGCCAGCTTTGCCGTATTTTATCGTTTATAATTAACTGTGTTCTATGCTGTTTTTCGTTATTGACCTTTACTATAAAACCAGATTTATGTAGCTTTATTGTTCATTAAATTAATCAAGGCATTTATGACGTTTTTCGAGTGACTTGTTCGTAGTTGTTTTGACATGGATAGAAAAAGAACGAATATCAGCATCGACGAATTCTAGACATGTTTCAGATTGTGCGTTTGTCATAATTGGAAACTTCAATAACGGATCATTATAAAATGCAAATTTAATTTCATTTGCAATATATTTTCAGAAATCGACCAATGGTCTCCAGATATTATATCACCAAAGTTCCGCTTTACGCCTGGTCGCGAGCTTTACATTTGTACTGGCGACATTGTTGATTTTGATGAACAAGGTACTGGTATTGTAAATCCAGTAGTTATTCGTAGCGATGGTAAAATAGATGGAAGAGGGAAAGTTTTTGAGAGACTGAAAGAAGCCGGTGGGAAGAAATACACCGCGAAATTGAATGCTGTCATCCGACAAGATGGTTCTCATTGTGTGACTACAAAAGGTGGCCGATTGAAGTCATTAATGATACACCCACTACGCAAAGTAATGAATGACCATACGAAAAAACATCACTTTATTGACAATTTGAAAGACTGTTTTATGGCCGCACAAAAGGCAAATTTACGCAAGCTGGTTTTACCATTTGTTTACTCAGGTATTATGTTCAAGAAGTTTTGTTTAACGCGTTATTATTGTTAACTGGTACGTTATTATTTAAATACATGAGCGTTTGTCGCCGGGAAACTAGACATACAATAAATAAACATACACAGACACATTGATTATAGAACAACCACTTAAGTGGTCCCCGGAAATAATGAATGTATTCTACGTAAATGAGGACAAGGACTCGCGCGAGCTAGTCTTAATTGATTTCGACAATTACGTACGGTTTATTTTTAAAACTACAGAATTGCGTTTTAAAAGAGAGCGACGGTTCTGAAAAAATCGGCAAAATCGCAAATAACTCCAAAAACGGGATTTTCATTAAATGTTGATTTAATTGTGTGTGCATGTTTTTGCATGTCAACAACGTTAAACAAAAAAAACCAGATGTTATGTTTAGATATTTGTCGAGATGGTGAGTCATCGATCAAAAATGTTAAGTTTTACTTCTAAATCAGATAAATCGGATGTAAATGTTACCCAACGAATGAAACACACTATAATAATTAATCTTTGGATAATTAGACACAATTAAGAAAGGATATTCTCGTCTTCGTACTTCTTATTCATCAGCTGCAAATTTGCATGTACATAATGTAACATATTTAAACTTGAAACATAGATGTACATTAACTGTTTACTAGCAGAATAACTAATGTTGGGGGCTGCCACCTCGACAACGCGGTGTTAACATTTTCCATTCTGATTTCTTTCTTTTTTTAAATAAAATGTCCCAAACTGAAGAAATATGGCGGCTGACAAGAAAGACACAAGCCATGCATAGCAACGTGTACGCATGCTTAAAACGTTCTTTACATATATAAATTCCGAGGACCCCTCAAGTGGAAACTGCCAGCATTATAATTTAATTAATATATATTTAAATTAGCGGTTATTAAATTGCCATGGTACAATGAACGCTATGCATAAGTTTGGCCCAATACTGGAACAAAATTGGAACACACACACGCATATAATACATGTTTTGTATTTGATGAACAACGCATTCATTTGAATCCCCAAACTTAGGAAATTGTCGTGTAATTTTAAATGTTATCGGTTATAAAAGCAAACACATATATCAGACGAACCGAGCAATATTTCTGTTCCCGTGCTTCTGAGAAAACATATTATGGCATAAGTATTTTATTTGTTAAATTAATATTGTAGATATAACACTTGTATATGTTTATATTTTTGTGTGTATATTTATTAGGATCTGGCGGAGTACCACTTGAAGAATGTGCTTTCTTTTATGCCTGTGCGATTTATGAATTCTGGAGAGAATCTCGCGATAGGTTCCTAGGACCGGAAACAATTTACTTTGTCGAGCATGACAGAGATAAAGCAGAATCCCTCGTGAAAATGTTCAAGGTTTGGGTTCCAACATTATTCACACATCATATGGTCATTCCAAAAGAATATGAAAGCGTTGTGGCCTCACATACTTACGTAAATCAGCCACGGGTACATCGGGAACGTGTAAGCGATGCATATGAGACAGTTGAACAACGCGAAAATAAGAAGATTAAAACAATAAAGGTGGAAAATATCGATGCAGTTCCAGGAAGACGATCCACAAAGATAAGAACATACGCAAACGAAAATGATGTACACATTTCAGCGGATCCATTGTATGAAAATATTGATTCAAGCAGCGTGTACGATATCGATGCAGGACCAGCACCACAAGCATTAAAATTGGTATCGGAAGGAGTTCGAATTCCAAACGAGGCATTGGAGCCAAGTAATGTATCGGACTATGACGTCATTCAAAACACTGCGGTTGATCGCGAGGAGAACAGTAATAGATCTTATTCTGTAGACGCATCCGATTATAAAGACATTGAAACCAATCGGAGCAAAATGGAAATATATTCCATAAATGAACCAAAAAGTGTTTTCCTCGCTACCAGTGACACTAATCATGTTTATGTTAACTTTCGTCCGAAGCACTATCAAAGCGAAGGTCTGCCTAGCGAAGCTGATGCAATAATAAAGAACGAGCTGACACATACTAAAGCGTCCACAACAAAGTCATTTCAATTTGATAAAAGCAAAACAGTTCTAGCTATATGCACAGCTGATATTCGTGAAGCTGAAGCCGATGTTATTGTTTGCCCCGCATATGAAGGTGTTGCATTTCAAGGATTTGTTCCAAATGGCATTCGATGTAAATTTGGTATTGAACAAAAGGCGATAGAAGAAAAGGTCTTTAAAAAGGGGAGGATAGCAACATCGCGTTGTCCGGTAGGTCCGGAAAGGTCTGCGTATGTGTACCATGTCAAGGCATCATTGTTTGAATGTGGACCATACCCACTCTCTACAACATCCGAAAAGAATCTTGAACAGACTGTGGAGAAAGTGTTTGATAAACTACATCGTCTGAAGCGCAACATCAAGACCATAGCCTTCCCGCTAATCGGTACCAGTAAGTTATCTTTATGTATTTCTTCGTCGCAATAAAGTAGACGCATCTATAATACCAGATAACTGTATTTCCGTCGTGTTTGTACTTAAGCTTCAATCTGTAGTTGTAGCACGTTGCAAAAGAGCTGCTTATGCATAGTTTATATAATCATCATAATTAAATAATAATAGTGGCCATGCAAAACAACAAATCGGTAAATGAAACTGCTTGTTAAATTGTGTTAATGTTATTAATTTTCAGTCGATGTTGCTGACAAAGACCTTATCAAATCACTGTGCAGGCATTTCCTAAAAGTGATGTTCAGGTGTTGCGACAAACGTCGCGGTTCAAACAACCTGGAGGTACAGATTTTGAATCACTGTGCAACGATCACAGAATGGCTCCAGGAGACTCTGCACGAACAAATTAATGGTGATTAAGTATACTGTAAATGAAAGCTGTTCAAAGAAGAATGGTTTATTAGATGGTCGCTTTAGCGACCGTCTAAAGCGCTTAGTGTAAAATTCAGGTCGGTACGGCCTAGCTACTAGGAGCCCAATACCCGCTTACTACGCGCAAGAAAAAGTTGTATAATTTATGCAAGAGGTTTGAGTTCTCCAATTATGTTCATTCACAAATGGAAACATTATATTAATATCGTGTTAAATGCAATAGTTTCGAACGGTGTTTTATAGAAAAGAATCATTAAAACAATGATCGTATTGTACGTGTCGCGGAGGAGATTGTTTATGAATGATTAAAATAGTCCACTTTCTGCTGCGTCTGCGTGACGTAGTATTTTCGCTAAGCTCATTCATAAATCTAAGGCTGGCGATAAACAAAGGGGAGTCCGGGTGAGAATAACGCAATAGTATAAGGTTACGCTTGTTTATATGTTGTTGTTGTTGTTGTTTATATTCACAGGTCACAATCAATAATACGTTGACCACGAGTTAACAATTATTACAGGGATACGATAGACAACATAAAAAATGTTTCATTATCGCTGAAACTGAATATTAAAAAACATTTAAATATAACAAGAATGTTCTTTAAAAAATGTAGTCTTGCTGTTTTGAAATAAGGTTTGGAATTTTGGTTTCCAAATAACTTAATTCAAAACAAAAGTTAAATTATAGTGTTTTTTACTTGTTAGTCGCATATTTACCGCATTATAATGTGTGTTATAATAGGCAAACCATACATTAGTAAAATTCAATCTGCCTTCGCACATAGTAGGAATGGGTCAATTAGGTGCTGCGTTTCCTTTGCTTACTTCAGTTAGAGGTCAATTCTTTACGTAATAGCAATCACAAGGCCCCGGCTTCAAAGGAATTGCGGAGCGTTCTTACATAATTAAAGTCGTAGTCGCATGGTATTTGCGTTAAGCGTCCTATTTCGTCACGTGATTCTTTTTCGCGGGTGTTTTGGCGTCTATTTTTCGTCACGTGATCAAAAGATGTCCTCAGCAAAAAAATAGTTCATCGAAACGAAAGTGTTAAATTATTAAGTTTGTACTATCGACTTATTTTCAAGACGGTAGTTATATGAAAATGATTTGTT
The DNA here is from genome assembly GCF_020536995.1 of Dreissena polymorpha. NCBI lineage: Eukaryota > Metazoa > Mollusca > Bivalvia > Myida > Dreissenidae > Dreissena > Dreissena polymorpha. Next base: position 85,815,374 of record NC_068360.1, read on the forward strand.
TATTTATTATTTACTAATTATATTGAGTTCAAAATAACTTAAATAGTCGTTTATTGGCTGCGCAATGATACATTGTTTACATTCCACCCGAATTGCAGGTCATTTGTTTATATGATTTAAGTCACACATCTTTATTCCTTAGTCTGTTCAGCCACACCTACCAATTGTTCTACAGCCAAAGCAATGAAGCATCACATGTATATATTATTCTTATATGATCTTTTGTTTATGCCATTTAATGATGGAAATCGATTTTGCTTATTTGATTTGTATGGTGATACAGTACATGCACAGACTCTAATGTTGTTTTATTCTGTTGAATTTGCCAATGCTGGACGTTATTTGAATTTTCCGATTTCATTTCTTGTTTATTCAGTCCAAGCTCATTTATAGCTCAAATGGTGCGATGATGATAAAGTGAATATCCCATACTTCAAGGTATTTTCTTTTTACTTCAATGTTTAGTATGATATATGCTAACCAGTGATTGCAGACTTTTGTCTTTTTACAAAATTCCTTCACTTAAAGGTATTGTTGATGCAGCTTGTAAATAAATATGGTGATAATAAGCTTTGGAGAAAAATCAGTATTTCTTGATAAGCCTAATATATATGTAAGGCATATTTACTGTTTTTTTTGTCAAAAAGTCTTAATACTCACATAAATGCATACATATTGCAGCTTCATATTAAGGATATGAATTATTCATGCCCTGCTGTGTTGGTAATCAATATATACTAACATTTTCCTTGATAAACATTTATAACATATGTACAATAAATGTATTAACTTATGTAAATAGTACATTTCAATTACAATGTGCTTGCCAGTTTTCTTTTCCACTTACTAGTATTTTTATTGATAGCCAGGGGACCGTTTCAATAAACATCGTAGCACACATTTACTTTAACATGCATTTTTTGAAGGTGCATAATTGCTTAAGTCCATATCATATGAGTATAAATTTAGTATTTAATTAATTACATTGGCATCATAAGCGCCGTATATATTTAACGAGCATGGCGAGCTAGTTCGTCTACATATTAAGAGTACAAAATTCTCTCGTAAGTTTAAATTGTCGTACGATCGTTTGTGAAACGGCCTCCAGCATTCTATCAGGAACATTTCAGTGTTTTTGGAAGAAAAAGTTAAGAATAAAATTTAATAAATAAATGTCAGTACAGTCATTTAAATGTGTACATTTCATTTTCTTGTGTAAATTTAAATTAAATCGACAAATAATATTTGGTGAATATGATATTCTACTTATTAAGAAAGAGACATTTGTTCTTGTTTGAGTGAATTGATATTTACAATTTTGGCATTGTTCTTCTGTTGTGCATGCATGTTGAAATCTTTTACAATAAATATGTAAAATTTGAGTGTTCTTTTCTTTTTTGTTTTCCCTTATGAGAACGTATTTGCCAACTGATTCAAAACAGGACTGTTATGTCCTCCATTCAGATTCCTCCCTTTTTGTTGCAGTATAGATGTAAATGAATACTCTTTAAAAACCTAACCCTTACCTTGATAATTACAAGTGGAGTGTTTGTGAATCCTATATACAATTATGAGAGATGGTAAATGAATGTCATTTTCCTCCCGCAATATCTCCCCCCCCCCCTGTACACTAAGTGAAATCGCATTTATGTGTTTGTATTCTTCGTGGTGGTTTCACTTTTATCCTGTGACTGTGATATTGAATACATTTCTAAGAGCGAACATCTGCAGTGCCTTCAGCGCTTTGATATTTCTTATTGTAAACACAGGTGGAAAAAATAACCACTAGACGGAAATGAATCGCTCAGACTTCAGTTTGGTGCAATGATGTTTTTAAGGTAGCGCACCTCTAATGATTTCCCGCGATTTCTTCGAAGGTTGAAGAGCCTACTATAAGTTGCCGTAGCCTAGTGGTTAAGGCGATAGACTAGAAATCTTTTGGGATGTTCCCGCGCAGGTTCGAATCCTGCCGACGACGTATACTTTTTTGCGACGAGTTTTATTTATTTTCTAACGTAATTTGATTTAATATGGCATATAAGCTATATTTATTGTTAAATATGTTGCAATTTTTATGCACATTCTTCAATTATTAAAATTAAAACAACGTTATGGCGAAATTGGGTGATTTACTGTTGAAAATACGAACCATGCATGTTGCATTTTTATTTTTATTTCAAAAAGTAAACGGTAAATCTGTCTAGTTCTTGGTATTTTTGCTGTATATAGTGTTTCTATAAAAACTAAGTTTAAAATATGACTTAAATGATACTATTTTGAATTATATGACACTTTGTTTTCAACCGACCCAATTTTTACTTGGCTGAAATCACTTACATTTCATGGCGCTCTTCCGTAGATAAAAATTTGTAAAAAATAAATGTCTGTAAAAGAATACTTATTTCATCTTGTTTAAACTTTAAACACCTTTACAGCATCTGTACACACCAACTGCATGCCCATATTTGGAAATTTGAATGAATTATGGAACTTTTATATACCCCAGGGGTGAAAATAAACTGGACAAAAGCCGAGCGTGGGGGTGGTTTTGAAAAAATCGGTATATTTTTTTAAAAAGCATGGAAAGCCTACCTACAAATTTGCATGTAGTTCAGTGAAATGATGCTGATTAAGAAAATAATTAATTAGATTATATTTGGATATGTGCCCATTAGAGGTGCGCTACCTTAATGATAAAAATTTGAATAGAATGGAATGTGTAGCCAGGAGAAAAAAATCTGTAAGAAAATGATAAAAAGTTAAAATCGAAACGTTTGTCATAAAGTCAGGTTTTCACATGATATATCGTTAAATATAGTTTATATATTTTTTAAGGCTCATCGAAAAGAATATAATCGTTATGCGCACATACTATATATACTATTTAATCAAGTTTTGTTTAAAAGGGAATCTTTGTTGTCCGCATGCTATTTCCAGGATTGTTTTTACATCAATTGATAAATTATACAATGTTAGAGACATGTATACCGACGAAAAAAAAACATGAAAAGGTATGACGAGGTGATATAATCGAATGTATTATTTCACATGCTATAAAAAAATAAAGACACTCAATTAATAATCTGCAAGTATCGTATTATTTTATTCACGTATCAAGCATACCAAAACAAATACAAAACACAAATAAATAGAGGATAATTATTTAATTTTAATTCACGAGTGATAATAATCCAACTTGTTGACGCTCTCAAATATTAACCTACTTTTTATATTGGTGATATAGACCGTTCCATAATCGATAAATTGACCGCCGCCATATTGTCAGTCACGTGACTGTCCGCCATTACACTGCTGCTAACTGGTGCGAGACTGCGATTCCAAAAGCCAAAAACGTAGAGAACACCCGCTTAACCGTTGTCGGATAAATAAATTACTTTATGAATTAATGTGAGGCGATTATCACATTTTTGTTGTTTAAATGATTGTTTGAAGTTGAGATTGATTGTTACAAATAAAATGTTTAAAATGCTTTCGTGTATTTGTTTTTTTATATCTGTAATCAAGTGGTAATCATCGGCGAAAATTTGCCGGTTCAGTCGCTCATACTATGTCTTTGATTAGACTTGTTACTTTTAACGTTTCACAAACAATTCACGCATGTATTGTTGTGTTGATTTTAATAGCCGCAACATCAAGCAATTTATATTTTAATTAATACTTATTAAAGATTCTCGCGCAATTAATTACCGCTAATTGTTTGTAATTGGTCTCATGTGGTAAAAATCTACATTCCAAAATAACATATTATATTAAGTATGATATTTTTGATACGCCTTCCTTTATTTTTCTTGTTCTAACTGATATCAAAGATAAAAAATTGTGGTTTGGATTTATATTTAATTATGGAATTTTGTCACGTTAAAAAACGAGCTTTTTATTATGAGAGAGTGATATTGATCTTGACGATCTTTTATGTGATTATTCGGAAGATGAAGAGAATGTGATTTATGTGATATATCTATATTTTCATCTGTGAATCATTTAACAGCTATAAAGCTAAAAAATACAAAAAAATGTATTTTATAGGTCTTTGAAGTAACGCAAAACATATGGATAACGACACCAAATGTTTAGTCAATTAATCCACACAAAAAAACTCCGAAAAAAACACCTAAATAATATTTCAAAAATATATTATTAAGCGCCAAACGAATTTATTAATACATTTATTTGCAACTTTAAAAACGCGGCATAAGCATCAAATTAAAGATTATCTTAAGACTGAAAGGCCGACAATTTGACACAACAAAGAGCTCTATGCATAAGCCGTAATATTTTTTGCAGAAAAGCTTCAATAAATTACAATAGTAATACATCTAATTATAAAAATATAATTATGAATGGCATGAGCACGTTAGTGTGATAAACACAGGAGTAATAGAAAGTATAAGGGGTGCATTGAAAATAAACGTACTACAAAGCCCTATTAAAAGCGAAGTGCATGACAGTATTAACATGTAATTTTAATTGGATGGGTTTTGTACAGAGAATGACGCTATTGAGGAATATAAACATACAACTGAAAAACACAACTTTACATGATTTAATTTGAACTGTGTATTCATGTATATTGAAAACTAGTGAGTATGAGTGGCAAATATCTAACATTTTAACACACATATATCTATATTAATATTTTTTTTAAACAATATTTACCCCCGTTCGTGTCAAATGTAATTTTTTTGTTTTATGATGTCGTTCGTGCATTGCCGTAACATTTAATCTTCATACGAAATGACGTAGTTTTAATTAACCGATACCCGCTAAATACGTTAAATGTTGTGTTTTTAGGTAAATTTTATAATTATCAAATACTTTTTTTCATAAATTAAACCAGGGATTAAACGGGCTAGTATCTTTACGGTGTACAATTTCTGATATTCTATATTGGACATAACTTTTAATTTGTACAATATGTAACATATCTAATGAACGCAACTGTTAAGTATGTCGGAGGTAAAATATTAAACCAAATGACTGCTTAATACTACCAGAAAGAGAAGACATGGTGGCATCATCAATTGTGTTTAATGACCAGACTGTCATCTGCCACCCAGTGTGGTTTATGACACCCCGGGATGACGCCATGTTGTTAGTTAAGTCTGGATAATATATGATCAAAACGAGATAATCGGATTATGCAGAACAAACGGGCAATTCAACACTGGAATGCAAAGGATTACGCGATTTTAAGATTGATGCATATAATCAAATGATAAATATTGCATTAAGTTTAATTAAATGGTTTTTTTTAATGTGTTAACGTGTTTATTTTCCTAGACAAATGCACGTTTTTCAAACATTTTTCTGTTATAACACTAACTTAACATCTCCTCTAGCAGAAAAACTTTATTTCATACAATTTGCATGACAAACAAACAAGTTTTACAAAAAGAAAGAAATTCATCCGTTGAATAATCGGTGCTCTCTTATATATGTTACCGGTTGTTTGGCAGTAGTGTAATGGCGGACGCGGAGAGTATTCTGGGGAGATAATTGGGTAATTACTAAATTATGGAACGGTCTATTTGGAGCGTACAACGGCTGAACCATTCGAATAATGTTGGACATTTTTCCTTCTTTGTCTTTATTGTTGCGCAAGGATTTTGTGCGCAACATTCAAGCCCCGATATCAGACACTTAATATCAACGGATTGCAATAATGTTTATAAACCTGTGTAAATAATTCATTTCTCGATAATGTTCCGTAAAAATTATGTAATGACACTTTGAATTTTGCACGCCTGAGCAATTTCAATCCAACCACTATTCAATTTTTCAATATCTCTTGATTCGCTCGCTGTGTAGATATAAATCGATAACACGGCCTCGATGTAAAGCATCCGGTTTAAATGTGGAAGAATAAACGGCGTAAAATACAGTTTGCGTTCGTCTGTTGTGGTGCAGAGCGTTACATAGTAAACCGATGCCATTATACTTTTCTGGATTAATTAAGCATTTTTTTTATAAAGTGACAATTAATAAGTTCTGAAATAAATTACATGTTTTATTTTTATACTGTACATAAATAATATTGATACAGATCGCACAGTATACCGTCCTTTGTAACGTATAATGTAAGTACATAAAACAACATAGACAGAGGTGCGAAAAAGACATGCATGAAAAGTTGCTGAAACTTAGAAGAGTGAATAGATTGTACCATATCTGTTTTGAACATATGCTTATTAAATCGACAAAGATGAGCATACTAGATCTAGTTAGGTAAAAGTCGGTGTTAAAAGTTCATATTAAATAAAATTACGCGTACACGTTACACCGTAATGCATTCTTCTGATTGGTTGATAATTAAATCTGTTTCATAATATGGCAAGAGGTCAGTGATATTGTTGCGATTTAAACAGAAGTTTAACTAAAGAATGTATGCCTTTCTAACTTCAATTCGACGATATTTGAGGTAAAAATGGACTTCTAAACTAAAACTGAATGTTTTGGTAATGTTATTTTGCAACTTTACGCAAATTGATAAAAAAATTAAACTTTCTGGTGTCCAACACATTTAATTGGACTTTTTTCGGTAAGACGTTCCAAAGAATTTAGCCCATATAAAAAGTATCTCTAAATTCTTTGCGCGTCTTATAAAAGTTCCAAAGAATTAAGCCCATATACAAAGTATCTCTAAATTCTTTGCGCGTCTTATAAATAAGACTAGTAACTGCATGATTGTGTATATGTTTACAATACACAAAGCATAAATAATGATATAAATATACTGATTGAGCTTATAATAATCTGAGAACTATAGCCAGGTCAATTATATATAAGGACTTAAAATACAATTTTTTGTCCTGATTTCATGAAGACTTTAACATGCGTGTCCTAGATTTCAAAATCAAGGCCCTGATCTGACACGTTGGTAACATTAACGTTAAACTGTTACCAGGCTTTTGAAATGATTTTTTTTAACTATGTAAGGAAATCTAAATCAGGCACTGATTTTCCTTGCTTTAAAATAGTCATAGATCCTTTGTGGCCTCTCGGTAATGACCAATTTTTGCTTACTTGTCACACCCTTCAAACTTTCCACACTTCTATAATAGCAAATCTGGATTTAGGTGATCTTCAATGACACATTTAAACTTTAGCTCTGTAACAAGAGTGCTGGTAAAGTCAAGTCACATATTTAAATATAGGCCATGTCAAAATCAAAGTGTCATAGACAAATGAAAGATGCGTTCATTAATTATTGTCCGATTGTATACTACTGCTGTGAGTTTTTATATAATATAACTGATGACCATCATGAGAGAGAAAATTCACATTATCTTAGTATATCAGGTTTAGCAGCCTTTTAGATAACAAAGTTGGCTAGTTTTCAATGTCGCTTCTGGGGATCAAACCCGCAGCGAAACCTCCTGCAATCAAAGTCGACACTCTACCACTATGCTTTTAGAAAGATTCTGAAAATTTTCGATCCATCGAGAGCAACCAAACCTAAAATTAAGTCAAATATTACCGACTCGGTTTTATTGAGTGGCTTCATGAGAGATAATGGAGCTCGTTTGGACATTGTCGGCTCGGGTACTACTTACATGTACCACGAGCTCTCTTAAGTTTACTTACATGTACCCCGGGTACGGTAAAGATATTTAATCATACTCGGTCGATATTAGACTGTACCCGAATTGTATTCCCGACCAAAATCCGATGTCGTAAAACGCGCAACCGATTATCTTAAACAAACTTCTCTTTAAAAAACTGCATCAACATGTTGTTTTTTGAGTATGTGTTCCGACAATATAGAGGCCATTTTACAGAAAATTGACATAAATGTGAATATATAATTAATAGAAAAAAAGCCGACAACTACCGATTTAGCGTTAAATTTCCCGGGTTCGTTTTAATATATTTACCGTACCCGGGGTACATGTAAGTATACTTAAGAGTACCCGGGGACCGGGGTACATGTAAGTAGTACCCAAGCCGACAATGAACACTCGAGCGATAATAGAAGGTGCAACATCTCTCACGCACCGTAGAATCGCCTTAAGCAATATTCAATTCTCAACAGGAAAGTGCTGGAGTCATTGATCCCGAGGGACGAGACAAAAAATATAATAATGTTCGAAATAAATCATTTGATTAATGACAATTCTATTATTTGTGCCAGGTCACAGGAAAAGCGCAGTCCAATCAGTATCCAATTAAACTATTTGTTATTGTCAGAACACCGCCTTTAAGCAAACAGCTTTCAAGCGACCGCAGACTGATCTGGATCCAAACTCGCCACAATCGCCTTAATGTCTCGTTTACTGTGACACAGTTCATTTAACTTTAAAATGATATATAGTACTAAAATGAAAAGAAGAAAGAGTAAAAACCAGTAAATAGTTTGTAATCAATGTTAAATTTTAGAACAGCTTGATGATCTGCAAATCCCCTATGAAATGTTGATATCGGGTATCATAGTCATTCAATAAGTCGCAAAATGCTCGAATACAATATATAAAGCAAAATGTAACTTAAATTGATAACTAAAAATACCAGTATGCCAGTTTTGCCGTGTAAAGCTGTCAAGATCCAGAAAGTCCTTCATTCACATCGAATATATTCTTCGAATTACATCCATTGTTGTCATAAGTGGAGATTTAATGAATACCGGTAAAAAACTCAAATATATCCTAAATGACAGTTTCTAAATAGCCAAACAATCCGATTATTACTGTAAGAAAGTTTTGACACGAGTGTCAACATTCACTCATGGGCGCGGCCATTGTTGCATGTTGAGGCACGAACGACAACTTTGCGAGGTATGCCGATTAGAAAAATCGAGCTATCTCAATCGGACTGGCTCGGTCTTTTACATAGGTCGCCATTGTGAAGAATTTTTTCATGGTATGATAACTTAGACGAGCTGCTTCGCAGCATCGTCAATAATGTAAAATAAGCCGCGAAAACTCCGCGTAACATCCCGTACTGCGTGTGATGCAGCTAAGAACTGCACAGAAAAAGACATTCGCTATCTTTGATCTCATTCATTGAACTCTTTATCTTTCACCAACTCCTACCACAATCAACGCCGTATATCTTTTTTTTAAATATATTTCTTGTTTAAATTGTATTCTTGTTTTTTTAATGGAGATTTTTATGTCAAATGTTTAAATTTATCAATATAAAGCATTTAATGACATGCTTCAATACATGCCAAATCTGTTAAACGGCCCCTTTAACGGAAATCCAGTGAATGCAGAAAGATTCGTTCCCAAGTTCGTACGTAGTGTGGCAAAGTAACTGACTCATGTGAATGATTAGGTAGGTCGTGGGAACGACATAGCTAACTCATGAGAACGGCTAGATTGGTCGTGGAAATGAGTGTAAATCGTGGAAACGACAGAGCTAACTCGTAAGAAATACAAAGTTAGTGTTGAGAATGATAGTATGTATCGCGGTAACGACTAATTAAGGCGTCATGGTGGGCACAACATAATTAATCAACTCGTGGGAATGACTTAGTAAGTCGTGATAACAACTCAGAAACTCGTGATATCATCATACTCAACCTGTTAAAAGACGCTTAATTGTACAATATATTTTCTAACAAATAATGAGAGTCTGTTTTGTATCGGCAATTCACATAAAAAATGCATTCTGATTGGCTGATTTTGTCGTTGCCACGAAAGGAGTACCGGTATCTTGTCCCCACGAGTAAAGTATCTCGTTCTCGCGCGTTACTAAGACGTTCCCACGTGTTAACTGTGTCGTTAGAAGAACTCATTAACTCGTGATCAGGACTTATAAGGTCGTTCTCACAATAAACTATATCATTCCAACTACATGTACTTACTTAGTAGTCCCGCTACTTACTGAGCCGCAGGAACGAGGTACTAAGCCATGGTAACAGCATAATAACATTATCATACTAAGGATGCAGGATCGCGTGACTTTATGGGGTTCCCAATTAAACGTAAATGGGTGTTAACACACCGGTAAGTTATTTTTCAAAGAACTTTTAAAAACATTTTTCTCTTACGAATTTCAACTACCGCATAAACGACATATGTTTATGCTGCTAATGGCAATGTGAAATACATCAAAATTACTTTATTTAATAACCATGTGTTCTTGTTCAAAAATTCCTTGTGTACTGCACGGTTAGGCTTCACGCGACGTGAAATTTTGTCACCGATTTCAGACGTATTCAAGGATTTAATCTTATACCTTAAGATATCGGCACAAACTGCAAGAAAACTGTTTTTCATGCACTTAAGAATTTTGCAAATGAATTTCAATAACTTGAGATATTTGCAAAAATAAAGTTTTTAACGGTGTAAACATTCTGTCCAGCCCGTGCGTGAAAAAAGCATTGATTCTACGGGATGTACATGTCGGTCTGCTTTCAGGACATGAACCGGTTTCGCATCTTATCTAACATTGACTCGTTCAAATACGAATTGGCCGTGGATTTTTCCGATGTTCTAGTTTCCAATTTTACTTATTTTTATAGGTCAGACTAAACCAGAAACGCCGTGATTTATGCTAAAGAAGTCGACGCTTTGTCCGTACGAATTCACATTTGTGTAGAATATAATGTTAGAAATTGTGAAAAGAATCTCTTCCACCCCACCCCCCTGAAATAATTATTTCCGTCCTACTCGATGTCTGTCAGGCCGTCCGTCCTTCCGCCCCTTTCATTCTAAATGTGGACCCGTGCCCAACTTCACAAACTAATGATCCGCGTTTTCTAAAACGTTACATGTAGCATCGCTATAGGGTGCATATTGTTGGGTCGTTAAGCTCCGATGATTCGTGTAAGAGTTATTGCTCGTGTGTGAATAAAATGCCATATTTTAATGAATGTTTCGTTTCCGCGTGAGAATTAATGGCTTAATGGGATCTTTTAAAAGATTTTGGCATGTTTTGAAGTTTGTCATTAAATGCTTTAAATTGATAAATATAAACTTCGGAGCCAAAGAGTTTAAGTATAAAACAAAAATAAAATTAGAGGAAGAAAAGAAAGTAATCCACTTCTGGGCTCAAACCACTGACCCTTGGATCCCCATAATGTCACAAAATATAACGATACCAACAGAACGTGAAAAGGTCACTTTAATGATCCTAATTTGCTGAAACATTAAATGCAGTATCATTTTAGCGGGGAAATATGCCCATCGTTAAAGTCGTTTCACTTAAATGTTTTTTTTATATTATGATTAACTTCATTAACGTTTGCACATTTTTATTTCCGTGCAATATCTCTGAAACGTATTAGCAAATTGAAGTTAAATGTGTAAAAGGCAGCCCCCCCCCCCCCCCATCAAGTCCAAGCTAAAAACACAACTAATTTGCCATTGTCTGTAATGTTGCTGGTAATGTGCCGCTAGGTAGGCATACATATATGTGTGTTGCTATTTATTTATATTGAGGGAAGGGGGGGGTCAAATAAATGGTCACGTTTTCCTATTTATTCGTCTATGACATGCAATACAATTTAAAATCTATATGAACTTTAATAAGCAGTTTTCTAGCAAATACAATACAGTTAAAATGTCAACCCAAACGGCAATTACTAAAATTTTGAATATGCTTATCTATCTTCTCTAAAAATATATCAATCCTGATATAAAATTGGTATTTTTACCCCACAATATCTTTAGAGAGGGGACAATTCCGTCGGGTGGGTGGGTTATTGCAATCCATGTTTTCCTGGTAAGACAAAGGTTCATGTGCAAATTATAAAGATAATCTGGTCCATTCATCTTTCACTGACTTTTTGTTTTGTTCCCATTCGTTCAATTAACTCATTCATTTACAAAGCGCATTTTTGGGAATCATCCGTCAGTTATCTGATGATCTGGTTATATAGATCCATGTTAATTGTTCTTTACATAAACTTTCCTGCGTGAAAATCATCATTATTTGTGTCCATGCATTTGCGAGTAAACTGTTTTGTTAAACAAATACAACTCAAAGAATAAAATAGAGCAACATTCATTTATTTAAATGCCATTCTCATAATACAGAAAAACGAGCCATGTACTTCCGGCGTGCATATTGCTGTGTCGGTAACCATGGTGACTTAGTGACAGTGGTGGTTGCCATGGATACTGTCCGCCTGGCCGTGCGTATGCGCATTTGCGGTTTCCAGAGAGGCAAATTTCTGGAGACGGAAACCTTAAATGCTTCATATCGTTATTATGCAAGAAATGGTTTAGCGTGTAGCAGTCTTTAGTTGTGTTTTTTTGCCTTTGATTGTTTATCATGTCGTGTTGACGGTCTGTTATGTGACTAGTCAAACAATCGGTTAGTTTATGGAACAAATCTATCTTTTGATGGATCTTCGAAACCCGTACAAACCATAAAAGCTAGAAACAAAAACGGTAGGACGTTGTTTTCCAAGAAAATAACACTAAATGGACTTCCGTTTCAATTGTATTGGAACACAGACGAGAAATTTTTGTTAAACATACATACACCCTGTACGCTGAGACAAGTGTGATTTTAAAGAGACGCATTATGATTTAAATATACATTGTATTCCTCTGTGATCTTGAACTTTGACCTGTTAATCTGAAACTCGATATTGGTCTTTCTTCCGCCATGTCTAGGCAGCGTAAACATTTATTTCATCTTACGTTAAATCACTATCTAAATATCATATGGGAACGGTTTTCATGTAACACGTGTCCTTGACCTTGAACTTGTTGACATCGATATGCATCTTCCTTTCACCCAATGTAAAAATATACTTATTGCATGATCATATTTAAAGTCGTTGCCTATATATCGAAATGGTCTAATGACTGACCATGCGACCGACCGACCAAAGGGCTTGTGTAAAGCAATATATCTCCGCTTCTTATAACAGGTGGTGGCATAATGAATGCACTACGGCATTGTATTTGAATGTTTTATGCACAAATTTACCCAGAACTAAAGGTAAGTAGGTGTGTGATATACTAATAATTTACTAAAGTGATCCATCTCGTACATTCCCGCATAAACATAAGACACAAAATACTTCTTGTAAAATATTAGAAGTATGAAATGTCTGGTCCCCTTATCGGAATTATTTACTCTGGACTGGCATTTTGTCCTGCAGCCAATGGTATAAAAATGGATAACTTTAGCAAATCAAAAAGATAATCTCTGGATATTTTTTTTGGATAAACATAACCAAAGTCAAATTACTTGGCTAAAACTTATCCAAAACGTGCACATGTTCGGTTATCATTTTTTTGGAATCGCTAACCAAAAAAGATATCATTAAATTGAAGATAATCAAAAGTTATTCGCTTGATACAAGTTATCCAGATTTGTATAATTGGTGTTTATCTAATTGGCTTATTACATACGTCTTTAGTTCACCTAAAAAGTAGGACGAAACAAACAGAATTATCTCCACTACCTGGGACCACCAAGATATCCACTCCGACCTTTGCACTGTTCCGTCGTCTGCAAGACACAAAGCATTAATTAAGGCAAGTACTTGTATAAACCTTTCTTCAATTTGGATCATGCGACCTTAAGTGTTAAGGTACATAATGATCTTTTTAAAAATGTATACCGGTATACATGATTTGCAGTTAGCATTGATGAAGCTATTCTTACTATCTGCGTTCAGCCTAAGGCACACTGTTATCATGTATTAATTACAATAATAGAAATACCCTATGAGTCTGGTTTAACCTTTGACCTAATGCTACACCATACGTACGATATGTGTCCATTTTAATTCTTTACACAAATATTACAAACCGTTACAGTCTGCTTTTGTCGTACGCATTGGATACAATTATACTGCAGACATAAATATTACACCATACTTACGGTCTGCGTCCAGTTTGTGGTAGAAAGCGCTGTAGTCCGCCTGCTTGAGATGGTGGTCGGCTGGTGCTATGTCGTACTCGTCGTACATGTAGTGAGAGATCTGGTACAGCGTGGGAGACAGGAAGCAGACGTACGCGGTGTACTCGTGGCGCGTGACGGCGCCGTCATCTGCAAACAGAAAGGAGTCGATTCGTCAGAAATGTTAAATCGTTATGAAATGCAAGGCGAGATCTGGTACATGATGGGAGTCAAGAAGATGATGTACGAAGTGTTCTCGTGTCGCGTTACGGAGCCATCGTCTGCAAACAGAAAGTTGTCCAGTTGTCAAAAATGTTAAATCGTTATGAAATGCAGTGCGAGATCTGGTAGAGCTTGCGAGACAGGAGGTAGACATACGAGGTTTACTCGTGGCGCGTGACGGCGCCTTCGTCAGCAAACAAAGCGGAGTTGATTAGGCGGAGAATCGTAAACTACCCTTGAACAATATATTAACTTTGTATCTGCAAAGTAAAGAAAAATCCCAAATTCTTTTTCTTGACCTTGACCCATTTAAACTTAAGTTTACTTTAATTTTATTTTGTAAATATTTGTGACCCGAGTTCATAGGCATGGCAGCATACAGTTGATTGAACCTTGGCCACGGTATTTCCGAATCATCTATATTATGCTCGAGTTCTGGCGCATACATTCGGATCATTCTGATAGTGTGATAGGAAGTGATCGGACGTGTTTTGAATCTGCTCTGGAAATACGAGGATTATACGTTCTGTTTCATATTTTTGGATTAATCTTTTTGTGGTTGCGTGATATAAAAAGTGGAAAGTGTGCTTGGATATTATGCTCTAGGAAAAATATATTTCATATAGTACTTTTGAGTACTTTTTAGAGCATGAAATATATTTTCGCTACAAATATCTCATCGACCTAGCTTTCGTGAGCGAGTGTTCACACGTTTAACATCGGGGAATAATTCTTAATTCCTATTGATCCTGTTTTGCACCTCGAATCGGGATTGTGCATTTTGTTGGTAGTATCAAAGTTTTATACCTGGATAGTTTGCCTGGAGGAAGTATTCACGCCAATATTGACGAGTTCACCAGGTAATTATCTTTGACACGGTTGAGTGAAACGCAAGTACCCAAGATGGCTACCGGAAATAACTCTCAATGTAGAGATAATTTTCTCTCAATGCTGGATAACGATAAAGATCTGTCAGCCTGTCTAACACAGAAAGCAGATGATGCTGAGGACATTGGTTTCAATCTAAATCCATCACACCAAAGCATGAAGGTCGATAATAACACGGACAGCAAAGACCGTACACCGGATACATTAAGTACAGTCCTCACTACTGATGATGATATCGACTTAACGCAGTCACAGTCACAATCGCTTATCTCTGGTAAGGTCCCAAACACCAGAAAGAACAATAAAAAGACAGTAACTACACGTGTAACAAAACCCAAAAGGCAAGCGCAATCGACGACACCTAACTCAACCCCAGTAGCCCAAACCAAAGGGAAACGAAACAATAAGAAACGTCGACTCTCGGACTCAGATACACAAGAAAACGAAAGTACACCATCTAGAATTGCGGAAAATGTATGCATTGTTACAGCCTTAAATAAACTTACAAACCAAATGCGTGCCAGTTTTGAAAGTGTTTATCGAAAAATCGAGAACAAGGTCAGAAAGAGAAGCGATTTCTTATCTTGCTACGATTGCGAATCTTATTGGTAAAGACAAGGTAACACTGCGCAGAAACAAACTGGTTCCGCGACATGACGCTGACAACCGGAACGACAGTTGGGCGGAAGTACGACGAGACACATATAGACACGTTACCCGCGGATCAAACGCCCACGAACACAGACAAACAAACACTTCGGAACAAACAGGTGCGAGCCATGGGTCCCGTATGGGGTGACGACCGTGGCTACACCGGAAACGGAAGAATAAACAAGGGACACTACTCCAAGAATGAACGGCGCCCCTACAGAGAAACAGCCCACCGGCGCTATTAGGTGACATGCGGGTTTTGAAATCCAAATGGGTTTAATAAAAAAACATTCATCTGAAAATTTTATGCTCAGAAAATCATGCATTGATAATTTGAATCTATATATCGTTGGGATCGCCGAAAGTCATTTATAGAAATCCGAAAAAAACATTGGAAAGGTACAGTTGGTATGGAAACAACTGAACCGAAACACATATGAACGCCCCAAAAGGAAGCGGTGGAGTCGGTATTTTTGTGAAAAATGAACTATTTGAAAGCTTCCATATTAAGCTGTTAGATAAATCCAACGAAGGAATAATATGGATATCCCTAGAAAGCAGATATACCACGGAAAGTTTGAAAGTATGTGTCTGCTATTTACCGCCATCAAACTCGTCGAGACAGATAAATGTAAACGATTTTTTGGCGCACTTCTAGGTCAAATTTACGTCTACCAAAATGAGACAATACTGACAGTGGTTGGTGATTTCAACGCACGTATCGGAGATACAGATGATTTCATTTCCGGAATTGACTCACTAGTACAGCGTGACGTAATTGACTATGTGAAAAATCAATATTGTAAACCTTTCATAGACTTTCTACTAAGTGCTATCTTGTGTATACTTAACGGAAGAAACACAACGAAAAATGACTTCACTAGCGTTTCAACGCGTGGATATGCAGTAGTCGACTACTGTTTAGTGCCATACGAACAGTTACACAAATTTACGGACTTTCAAGTTTTGCCCCCATATCCTTTAGTATCAGAATCATTAAACATTAACAGCCTAAATAAACATATTTTTCCTGGTCATGCACTCCTGAAATGAAATATAAGTCTTACTACAGTTTTAGAAACGGTAACAGCCCCAGACAACAGTAATATACGCCCAATGGAAAGCACACGATATGATGATTTCCTTCAAATACTCCGGAGTCAGATGGACATGCAACTTAATCCCAAAATTGTACCGTTATGCAAAACACCCGGTAAATCGAGGAAAAAAGCATGGTGGAATGAAGACCTCGGTGTAAAATGGTCAAACGTGCGCATCGCAGAAAGGATCTTAACTTGCTGTAAAAACAGATCGCTACGGATCAGCCTTAAGCGCATTTATATTCATGAAAGATCGATATTTGATAGGTCTGTACAAACTTGCAAGATGTGCCACTTAAAGGAACAACAACGTAAGTTACTTGAATCGTGTGAATCAAACAACTCAGAGTTTTGGAAAACAATCGGGAAAGTAGGTCTAGGATCTGAACGCAACAATAAAATACATATGGAAGTTAAAACAGTCGATGAAACTTACACGTGCGACTTACCAACAGTGTTAAACAAGTAGAAATCCTGCTTCCAAAAGCTATTTACAACCGATGTACATTACCCATTGAAACAAAAACCATGCGGCATCGGACCTACCCCACTGAATAGCGGTATTAGTATACTAGATGTTTTAAACGCAATAAATAGTCTTAACAAAAACAAATCACCAGGCTATGACCAGATACCAAGTGAAGTGTTAAATAACAATACTTGTTTATATTACTTGCACAGATTATTCTGCGTATGTTTTGAAACAGGAAAAATCCCAAAATCATGGAAACACGGTATAATTACACCTGTATTAAAAGATCCTTCAACCGATGCACGAGACCCAATTAACTACAGAGGTATAACGGTTACTTCGGCCGTCTATAAAGCCTACTGCGCTGTGCTGAACAAAAAAATTGACAACCTGGGCTAAAATATGTGACAATCAAAACGGCTTTAGATCCAAGCGTAGTACAACTGATCATTTATCAACGCTAAGCGGCATACTAGAATGCAGAAAACGTAAACGACTATCGACATACATCGCTTGCGTGGACTTTTCTAAAGCCTATGACCGAATACACCATGGACTGCTTTTTAATAAACTATCGAGTTTAGGCATAGAAGGTTAATGTCTGGACGCAATTAAGTCATTATATGACTCCGTTAGGTGCGCGGTAAAACTGAATAATTATCTAACGGACTGGTTCGACGTGAACATCGGATTAAAGCAAGGATGTTTGTTATCAACGACCCTATTTAATCTGTACATACATGATTTGAGTGAACTCTTAAATAATAGCGATGAAGGCATTGAATTGGATGAAAAATTGGTGAATCACCTATTTTACGCGGATGACCTTATATTGTTAGCAAAAAAAGAAGAACACCTACAGCTACTGATCGATATATTATCTCAATGGTGCACGATTAACAACATGACAATAAATCACAATAAAACGAAAATCTTACATTTTAGAACAGTTAAAACATCACCGACGGAGTTTGTGTTCAAGTGTAACCAAGCAATTATAGAACGAGTCAGTCGATATCGTTATCTGGGCCTCGTTTTAACCTATAACCGCAAAACACGTAGCACAGTCTGCATCTAGAGCGCTAGGATTACTGATCTCGAAGTACAAAGCACTAGGTGGAATGGATTATGAAGTCTTTACTAAGCTATACGACACAATGGTGTGGCCAACAATAAGCTACAGAGCTGCAATATGGGGAATACAGGAATTCACATGTATAAATGCCGTCCATCACAAAGCCTGTCGCTTCTTCCTAGGTGTAGGGAGATATACACCAAACGCAGCAGTCACAGGCGATATGGGATGGACCCCACCGCACATTCGACAATGGAAATCAGTGTTAGGACAATGGTTTCGCTTAAACAGGATGGACGATAACAGACTTAATAAACAGTGTTTTGACTACTTAACTAGACAGGGCGCACGACGAAACAACTGGAGCAAAACGATAATCTTATCAGTCAATACAAAACTGCAAAATGCCGCTCTCAGCCATGGACACACATACAGCAAAGCTCAACAAACGTCGATAATTAATAGCTATCAACAAGCCATGTTGAACGAATTTAAGCTTAAATGGGAAGTCACCGTTAATAGAGAACATGGTCAAATACGCGCAAATGTGGGTAATAAACTTCGGAACTAAAGGCAGTTTAAAACAGAATTCACTGTAGAGCCATACGTCAAGTGTTCTACGAAAAGTCGAGCACAACGTAGTGCCTTGGCAAAATTCCGCTGTGGTGTTGCACCTCTTCGTATAGAAACAGGACGATATGAAGGTGTACCAGAAAATGAACGATATTGTTTTATCTGTAAGACGTGTGTCGAAAGTGAAGAACATGCCCTAGTGATGTGTCCGCTATATGAAAATATAAGATCCCATTTAACATAAAGTGCTCTTCTGGTAAACCAACATTTCAACACATTAAACCCAAGAGAGAAAATGAACTTCTTGCTGTCAGATGACCGCATCATTAAACCCAGTGCCAGAGCTTGTCATGACATTTTAATGAAGCGACGCAACCACATGTACATATAATCCATTTAATGTGTGCGCATAGTCAATTTCGTATCAAATAATAATATACATTGTACTACATAATTTTATCTTATTGTATTGTTTGATGATATATATATTTTTTATTTTAAGAAAACTAATAATTTTAAACCGAATTTCATCAGGATCTTTTTTATATTTCTAACAGTTGTAATTTTTATTTATTTTAAAAACATTAATCATTTTAAATCGAATTTCCTTAAGAATCTTTCTTTATATTTCTAACAGATATGAAAGATTCTATGTTGTATATAATCGTTGAACATTTTTAGAATTTTTAGAACTATCGTTCCTCGTAACTCTTTTAGAGTGGTTTTGTACATATGTATATAATGATTTTGTACTATTTTATGGTGTTTTATGTACAAAAGTGAGACGTTAATAAACTATTCTGTCTGTCTGTCTGTCTTCACTCACGGTTGATGTCATAGACCTTGAACTCCGCTGCGAACTCCTCCAGGGTGAAGATGCCGTCGTGGTTGCTGTCCGAGCTGTCGTACATGTGAGCCGCCGTGACGTCATAAGGCTTCAGCAGAAGCACGTTGATCCTAAAAACGCCAATCGTCACATGCGTTAAACGTTGCGTATAGGGTTTTTTCCCGACATATTTGCTCGTTTCATTATTTATAAAGTAACATTAAGGGGTTATTTTCAGTTAACAAATGCATCGTTCGATGTGAATATATTTCCACTTTCTCGCAATACCATACGATTACCGTATTATGACTATTAAGCGCTCTAATCCCCCTAAATGAAAAATAATAAGTGACTATTATCCGACATCCTCACACCCTACATTCAATCGCGCAAATGTATCCTTAGGAATAATGGAACCGCAGAAGAGTTCTTGTTATCTACCATCTATGTTTTTAAGGCATATTCGCGTCCCGTCGCTTTAAAGTTTCGCCACGGACGCTTTATATATATATATATTTAATAGTGCAATTTTGTTTTTCAGAAAATTTGATTTTTCGTTATAATATGATTATTTATCATTCAAAATGATGTTTTCACTAATTAATATCATAGCCACACGCTAACCATCTGTGCGCTTAAACATATAAAAAACGCACACTTTCGCTTAATATTCCAACGCCCGTGCGTTTACATTTTAATGGTGTTATTCCCATCTTCTTCGCTTTAACGTATAACCATAACGTTACTTGCGGTAACGGGTCAATAAAGGGCGTTTTTTTTCGACTTGAGCGTGTTATCGGACCTTTAAGGCGTATATCCACGCTTCTTCGCTTTAACTAACCGTTAAGGAACTACTTTCCCAATCCGTCGTATTAACGTGTCCTTAGGAGTACATGCACACACTTCATCGCATACAATTATACTTCAGTGGCTATTTCACATAACAGTAAGAAGTGCCAATTCCACTTCCTCTTGTAAAAATATCACCAAGGGAAAATCCTTTACTTGCATGTCTTAACGTAAAATCTAGGTACTTACAACAAAACGCCTGGAACGAAATTATCAGTATTTTAACCCATTTATGCCTAGTGGACTCTCCCATCCTTCTAAATTGGATCAATTTATTTCCAAAATTAAGGATGTCTAGTATATTTATTTCTTTATTTAGAATATTTCTTACAGAAATTCCTTTAAGCAAACAGCGCAGACCCTGATGAGACGCCGCATCATGCGGCGTCTCATCTGGGTCTACGCTGTTTGCCAAGGCTTTTTTTCTAGACGCGAGGCATACATGGGTTAATGACTGGATTTCCTAAAGCTTGTGTAAACAAACATTGTAGCTTCAAATGCTCTCATAGCACTAGACGTTTCGACAAATATTTATTGTATTTAAGTTATTCAACAATGTTTCCGAAATAATTAAATTTGAATTAATCTATTTGAACATCTATGGATGAGGCAATTTAACAGTCAATATTCAATCAAGAAAGGTCCAGCAAGTCACTTACCCGGCACCGAGGCCAACTAAAGCCAAAAGAAGGACACATGTATGGAAGCGCATTGTGGCGTCTGCAAAAACAAAGATATTGGTTGTACATCGGTCTTATCGCAGGTCGCTTATCGAATTAGCGTTGAATGTACACTGGAGCGTTATAAGATAGTACATATAAATCACGATTTTACAATTTAACAATAACTATAAGATATACATGTAGTTTAAACTGCATATTTCACTCTTATCATGTATTGATAACATCAGCTATTATTTTGTTTCTTGTGCTTTTAGTTAAACGCTAGCAATACTTCCATGTAAAACAGCTATGGCGTCAAACTAATGTATGGAAGTACCAGTAAACTAGTACTCAGGAACACTCCCTTTCCGGCATCCGAGAAAGGGCAGGATGTGCACGTACCATTCATGAATACTTATCCTATCCACCGAGCAACTTATCCCAATTTCATTCTCATCGCTCGAGCTGAAATAGATCAGTTTTAACCAAATACTATATTGGAGTTCTATCAATACTCACTGTCTGCGACTGAGAAGATAATGATGTCTGCGGTGTTTTACTTTAATTGCAATGTCGTGATCGCTTGGACAGATAAGGCTTGGACTTTTGTAGGCCATGCGCTCAACGGTTGGTTTACCATTTGTGTCGGCCAGAAGGCTGTTCACCTACTAGTGTATCGCATCGTCTGGCGAGAAGCTATCATGTCCGCTTACAAGACCACAACACTTTGCGGAAAGGATATCTCCTGACCAAACTTCTCGAACCACCATTAGATGAGCAACCTTTGGACATAACAAAAACTTTGCATAATATATCGATATACCCATTTGTTGTGTATGACACATCCCATATTTGGTGTGTAACAGGGTGTTTTTGTTCTAGCTGTAAGTTTGTCCGTCAGATTCGAGAATTATCGGTCACAACCCAATGCGTTTGACCATTGTGTTAACATAAACAACATAACATGGTTGAAGTAGACGAGATAAAGTTTCCATTACGAAAAACTAGAATTGCCATATATAATTGTTCAGATATGTTGCGGTGTTAAAATTAAGTAATCAAACTATATTCAGAAATAAGCTGTAATTGTAAAATTTACCAGAGGTTTCTATCGGGTTGGGGAGGCGCGCGAATTTTACCACTATATATCATCATTGTTAGATGTTATGCATTGTAAGTAGGGTCGTAATATTTGTACTACTGTTATCGTTTAGTTATATCAATTCATAAATCGTGCTTAGTTGAGTTGCAATATCTTCAGAGGTACGAAGTATTCGAATACGCGGCTATTATTATCGTATGGAAAGACTCCACGCATGATATAACTTGTATGTTGGTATAATGGTCTACAGTATCCTAAAGTCCATTATCTACATACTGCTATCTGTCTTTCACATTCGACGAAATGATAATTAGCCGTGAACCAATGTTGATATGACAATATTTCTTCTTGTGAATAGATACCTGCGTTTGCTTTAAGAATAAGACGTACCGGTAACAAGAATGTTAAATATCAAATAATCATTATACTTTTTTCAATAATTCATGTTTCTTTTAAAGTAAGCACGTTACCAGAACCACAACACTTGTATACGTATGCAATCACAATTGCTTTGTAGCAAATACGTTTAAATTATACTATGTTTAATTATCGTCAAATAACTACAAATCCTCAACGTAGGATGCTAGCATTTTTAAATTAAATAATGGGTAATTATTCAATATTTGATGAAATTGTTGTTATTGTTGATACAATTATCCCCGTAATATGGTCTATTGCGCTAAGTGCTAATACAATCATCGTATTACCACATAATTGTTAAGACATCGGATGATAAGGATCGACACAATGTTGCCACATCAAGGTGGATATAATATAATTATTTACTTATTAACAGAATTGGGTTATTTAAAAATGCCAACCGGTATATGAAGTTCGGGATTTAAATGGGGATTCAGTTGAATGAAAATGCAGTGATATTGAATATATTTTTATGCATAGAACAAATTATCAGCATTGCTTTGCTTTTTAAATGTACGAAATATATTATTGTTAAGTATATTTATATCCTGCATTAATTGAAAAGCTCACCAACTGAGGTCGAACCACCAAGTTATGAAATAATAAACGCTTACAACGAATTATGTAAATGCTAAAAAATATATATTATAAAAGACCATAGTCATGCAATATAAACACACATACACGCGTAACAGCTTTTCTCAAAAGTGTGGCATGTTTGGAAAACACAAAAAAGAGAAGGACGAAGAAAAATAAATAGAATTTATTATATATTAACAAAACATATAAACACGTACAATTGTATAAACCAGCCTGTTTTTCACCCTGAAAAAAGACATATAAAATACATTCTCTAGGTCTTTGACACTGAGAAGTGCAGCATCCTGCAAGTACGTAGATGACTATAACCAATACTGACCAATACTGCACAACTGAACCCTCAAAGGGCATACATTCGCAAGTGAAGAAACATCAAAGTATCTTGTTGTGGAATTGACGAAGTCCTGGAAGCCTCACATCCAGAATACAAGAAGGAAATGGAACAGTGCACTTGGATTCCTCTGCAGGGATCAAAGGTTAGGAAAGGAGAATGTAAAAAGTGCTGCCTACTTTTCAATAGTTCGCCCACATCTGGAATATTATAGCACGGTCTGGAATCCATATCAGAAGGGTCAGATTCACAACCTGAAGATGGTAATGGGAAGGGCAACAAGGTATGTGATGAACGGCTAACATACACCAGCAGCGTCACATCCATGCTGGAACACCTGTAGTGGGAAACCCTGGAGTCACGAAGAACTAATGCCCGGCTGGCGATGATCTACAAGATATACATTGACATTATAGACATCTCAGCAACAAAATAACTTTCCTCAGACTCAAGCAGGATCCGGTCAAACCATTAAATTAAGTTCTTGCCTATCTCCACATCAACACCCTACCCTACAACAGTCATAACTTTTTCCCGGAATAATACCAAACTGGAACAGCTTTCCAGCCTCCGCCGCCGATCGAATCCCCTGACTTGGTATCTTTCAAGTAGAGGCTAGCACAATTAAGCTTCTAAGCAAGATGTCGGTGCCGGCTACAAAGTAACTGTCAATGACCCATCATGGCTGCGTCGGTTGAGGTTCAATCCTCTTGGCGGCCACCGTAGCATAAGAGAGAGGGATGCAACGTAGCTGGGGACGCATCTTTACTGTCCTTCTGACTCTTAACTTTCAAGCTCTTCTGACTTTACTATTTTCTCACTCTTTACTTTATCCTCTCACCACCAGTCATATAATTGTCAATCTTGACGGCAGCGACGTACGATGTAGATGTAGAAACCTAAAAAATATTCTAGTATATCTCACTCCCCCCCCGCCCCCGGCAACCTTCACAATCATGTTCTTCCGTGTTTTACACTTTACAAAAAATCGGGTTATTTTTAGAATTTCATACTCGTGACTGTCACGTGATGAAGTCAGCTGAAGCGGAGTAACAAAAAAATAAGGAAAACAAAAATGTCAACTAAAGACACAGAGAAAACTCCGCTGATCAAAACGTATGACGAACCCGAAGTGGAGCTCGCGGGGTGTGGGGCGACGCTACCATGCAACCCAAAACGAGGGCTTCATCGATATCTTATCCTCATTATTATGTGCTTCCTAAGTTTTGGTAAGAAGTTAGTTTGTTTTCTTATGTATCTTTACATGATCGTATCCAATTTTCGCCAGTCTTATCATATTTAACAAAATGTATAATGTCTCACCTTTTATTTCAGATGATTTTCTTATTTATTTAATGAACATTATGTAAATAACACAATGACAACGAGACGATCTAGTGCAGTAAAGGATGCTTCATAGTTCCTCTACTCCACGTCTTCT
Organism: Dreissena polymorpha; assembly: GCF_020536995.1. Lineage (NCBI taxonomy): Eukaryota > Metazoa > Mollusca > Bivalvia > Myida > Dreissenidae > Dreissena > Dreissena polymorpha. The sequence continues at coordinate 85,840,413 of NC_068360.1, forward strand.
TCCGGTAAAGCCCAAGTCTCACTATTGTCGGTAGAGCCCTGGTCCATCATGGTTTGCTAACGTCGGTTGACCGGCGAGAACCGGGATGATTTGTAGAATTTTTTTAACGCTGTCACACTATTTCCTGGTGCTGCCCCGGGTCAACAGCCCGGCAGAGTCCCGTTCAACCCCAGACTGGCTACGAATTATACAGGTGAAGCGCTGGCAGAGCCCTGGTTTTTCGCCGGTTATGCCCTGGTTGAGCCCCCGTGAAAGCCGGCTGCATCCCGGTATACCGTAACTCCGCACTCACCGGGGCTATACTGGCATCAGACCCCGACAGAGCTACGGCAATGCCCTGGTTTAACCCCGGTCATTGCCAGTAATGCCCCGGCAGAGCGGGTGAATGCTGGTGGTGTCCCTGCAGAGTTCCGGTTTACTTAAGTACCATAGCTATACCGTAACTCTGCCGGCATACACCGGGGGGTTGCCGTAGCTCTACCGGGGTCTGTATAGGCCCCGGTGGAGCTACAGTGCCATCCCAGTTGTTCCTGTTGATGTCCCGGTTGTTCCCAGTTCCACGCCGGTCATTGCTGGTCCTTTCTGGTGACTCCCGGTTCATCGGGGAGGTATTAAACATTTTCCCAGTGGAGCCCTGGTTGTCCCCGGTTCATCCCGGCGGAGCCTCAGTTCATCCCGGTAGGGTCGTGGTTCATCCCAGAAGATGCCGGATCACGCACCGTGGCGCCGCGTCTCATAGTGAGACTGAGCCTTAAAGGTCAGGAGTCTAAATCTATAGACTGTACGGTTGACCTACATGTAACTGAGAGATGAGACAGCCACTGGGCCTCTACCAATTTAAAATCTAAAAGACTATATAGGTAATAAAACTATGTAAAGGCTTTGGCTGGTTACGCTCTCCTAGAGGGTGAGGCTCTGAGCTGGAGTCAGTGACAAGGATGGGCAGTTATTGGTATCACGATGGTAAATGTTCCTGTAATGTTCCACCTGTAAACACTTTTAAACTAACACCCAACGGAGCACCTTTTGTACAGTTTTCACACTTTAACCAATAGGCGCACACAAAAAATCTTCTATTTAGAAGGAGTGCTGTATCAGAAGATGAAGAGTAGAAAATTTCATCATTTCCAATGATGATTGAATAGAAAGGTTTATCAGTACTCTCATGATTGGACCCAAAGTTCAACACAAGGATTAGACCATACTGCATGGTTAAAATCTGGTTAACTGAAATGGTTGAAGCTAGGACAGAGTGCTAATCTTTTTAACCAGACAACTTTTCAGCTCATGGTTACTTTAAAGTATAGAATGTTTATTTTTTGTGATTGGTCGATAATATTAAAAAGCTTGCAGGTCTAATCATAATAATGATAAATTCTGTATTTTCAAACATAACATATTAAGATGCATATATCATTACAACTGTTTAAAAAAACATTTTTGAAAAATACATTTGTTATTTAAGCTCAATTTGTCGTTGTTGGCTCAGGTACTACTTAAAAGTACCCCAGGTACTCTTAAGTATAATAATATAAACTATGTACAGAAAATACCCCAAAGCTCCAGGCCATACTCCATGGTACTTTTTAGTATATTTTCTGTACCCCTGGTAATTAGTAGTATACTTTAGTACCCAGGATACTTTAACTCTTTCAGTGCTGGACCCAAATTTTGAAGGCCTTGCAAACAGCTTGGATTCAGATGAGACGCCACAGGACGTGGCGTCTCATCAGGATCCAAACTGTTTGCCATTCTAATAGTATTTTTTGAAAAAAATCGAAGAAAATGCTAATTTTAGAAATTCAGCAGACAACAACTTTCCCAGCATGCAAAGGGTTAAGTAGTACCTGAGTGGACAGTGACCAATCAAGCGTCAGTAAAAGTAATAAACTAAAAGCGTCAGTAATAGTAATAAACTAATTATGTTTGCAGGGAGCTACTTTTGTTACGACAACCCTGCAGCCCTACAGGATAACATGACACGAGACCTGAGTATCTCAGTGAGCCAGTTCATGGGGTTCTACGCCTGGTACTCGTGGCCCAATGTGATCCTCTGCTTCTTTGGAGGCTTCCTCATTGACCGGGTCATGGGTGTGCGACTGGGAGCTGTCATCTTCAGCTTGTTTGTGACTGCTGGACAGGTACGTTACCCAGAGCCTTGTAATGGGAGAACTGGGCTTATTTCATGTTCGTGTTTTGCCAGATTACTTTGTGCAGTCTCCACAGGCTAGTCAGGGATGACACTTTCTGCCTAAACAAGTTTTTCACTAAAAAGAAAGTTCCTTTTAACATCATCCCTGCAGTCAGCACAGGCTTATGTGGGACAACACTTTAGGCACATTCATAAAGGCAGTTTTCCCATGGCAAGGATGATATATTTAGTATAGTCCATAGGGATATAAATTAGCCAAGAGCTTGGGCCATGATTGGCCCCTAAATTGTTTGGTGGGCCCCAATATTGTATAATAAACCTCTTTACGAGAAAAACAGAAAGAATAACTGAAGGCAACTCAGGTCAGTTGTTAGTTTTACATTTGTGTCCCTGATCGTTGTCTAATCTCAAAAATTGTTTAGCTTTCATTTGATCATGTTCAAATAGTGTTTTTTTTCTTTTTTGCCTAATTTTTGTTATCTACATAATGATTCAGCCCAACACAATATGCACAAAAGCACTGAAATTAAATAAAATAACACACATTCCCCGATTTCTGATTAATGTAAGCTCTGATTTTGACAAAAAATTACAAGTTTTAAATGTCTTCATTTCAGGTTGTTTTTGCACTAGGATCCTTTGCGAACAAGTACTGGCTGATGTGTGCTGGGAGATTTATATTTGGGTAACTAAGTCTTAACATTTATATTTGATAAACACAGTTTTCCCAATTAATTTTGGGTAACACAGTCTTCACTTTTACGCTTGAGAATACAGTCTTCACATATATATTTTGGGTTGCAGTTTTCACATTTATATTTAGGGTGGCAGTCTTCACATTTATATTTAGGGTGGCATTCTTCACATTTCTATTTTAGGAAAGCAGTTTTCACATTTCTATTTAGGGTGAGAGTCTTCACATTTATATTTACTATTTAGGGCAACAATCTTCACATTTATATTTGGGGAATGCAGTCTTTACATTTCTATTTGTGGTGGCAGTCTCCACATTTTTATTTGGGGTGGCAGACCTGTCTTCACATTTCTATTTGGGGAATGCAGTTTTCAAATTTCTATGTGGGGAATGCAGTCTACACATTTATATTTAAGGTGGCAGTCTTCACATTTCTATTTGGGGAATGCAGTCTTCACATTTATATTTGGGGATGTCAGTCTTTAGATTTCTATTTGGGTAGTGCAGTCTTCACATTTCTATTTGGGAAATGCAGTTTTCGCATTTATATTTGGGGTGGCAGTCTTCACATTTGTATTTGGGGAATGCAGTCTTCACAGTTTTATTTGGAGAATGCAGTCTTCAATTTTTTATTTGGGGAATGCAGTTGTAACATTTCTAGTTTGTAGAATGCAATCTTCACATTTCTGTTTGGGGAATGCAGTCTTCACATTTATATTTATGGAATGCAGTCTTCACTTTTATATTTTGGGAATGCAATCTTCACGTTTCTATTTGGGGAATGCAATCCTCACATTTTTTGGGGGGGAATGCACTCTTCATATTAATATTTAGGGTAGCAGTCTTTACATTTATATAAAGGGAATGCAGTCTTCACTTTTATATTTAGGGTATGTGGTCTTCACATTTATGATTTGGGAATGCAATCTTCACATTTATATTTGGGGTGGCAGTCATCACATTTCTATTTTAGGAATGCAGTCTTCACATTTATATTTAGGGTGGCAGTCTTCACATTTCTCTTTGGGGCATGCAGTCTTCATGTTAAGATTTAGGTTGGCAGTCTTCACATTTATATTTTGGGTGGCAGTCTAAACATTTCTTTTTGGGGAATGCAGTCTTCACATTTATATTTTGGGGGGGGGGGGGGGCAATCTTCACATTTATATTAGGGTGGCAGTCTTCAACTTATTATTTGGGGAATGCAGTCTTCACATTTCTATTTTGGGTGGCAGACTTCACATTTATATTTAGGGAATGCAGTCTTCACATTTATGTTTTGGGGTGGCGGTCTCAATATTATTTAATTTTTATATTTGCGGAATGCAGTCTTTACATTAAATGTGAGTTATGCTGTTCACATTTATATTTGGTTAACACAGTCATTACATATTTGGGTAACAATCTTCAGATATATGGGTAAGTCTTCACCTTTATATTTGCATAATGCAGTCTTCACATTTATTTATTACTAGACTAAGCTGTATTATTTGGCTTACTGTTGAGAATTTAAAATGGTGTTGCAAGTTAACCCGTAACAAACAAATAGGGAAAAATAAGATCGTAAAACGCTGAAGTTGGGTAAATTCGCGTAATGAAATCATTAGATAAGGAATTATGGGTCTTTTTAATTGCTTAGTATAAATGGCACAAACCTATTTAAATATTTATTTACATTCATTTTGGCTTTAAATGCTCAGTTTCAGTGCTCATTTTATGTGTTCACTTGAAGATAATTCGGCAAAAATGTTTTAATGCCCCCGGATCGAATGATGGGGGGTATATTGTTTTTGGTCTATCTGTCTGTCTGTCTGTTATTCTGTGGAAAACTTTCACCTTGGTTAAAGTTTTGCAATATTGAATAACTTGCAATATTGAAGATAGCGACTTGATATTTGGCATGCATGTGTATCTCATGCAGCTGCACATTTTGAGTGGTGAAAGGTCAAGGTCATTCTTCAAGGTCAAAGGTCAAATATATGACTTCAAAGCAGGGTCAAAACCTTAACCTTGGTCATAACTTTTGCAATATTGAAGATAGCAACTTTATATTTGGCATGCGTGTGTATCTCTTGGAGCTGCACATTTTGAGTGGTGAAGGGTCAAGGTCAAGGTCATCCTTCAAGGTCAAAGGTCAAATTTATAGCGTTCAAGTGGCGCAATAGGGGGCATTGTGTTTCGGACAAACACATCTCTTGTTTCATTTTGGGAATTTTCAGATGGAAATACAATTTGGATTTTTTTTAGTTTTTTCTCAATTGGGAAAGTACCTTTAACAGGTACTTTACAAAGAAGAAACAAAATCACTGATTTGTCCTGGCCATGTGTTATTACAATTTTTTGTTTCCAAAGAGCATTGATCCACAGCTACTGTATTTCCTTTAATCATTTACATGCATGTATATTAATAAGAGAAGATTAGATCTTCGTAAATAAAGAATTTCTTTTCACACGCGGGAACTGGAATGAGGTAGTTGGCATACCCTTCTGTTAAAGAAAAGGTCAGCAGTGTTTTGTGATTGAAGATGAGTGTCATTTTATGACAGAATTTTATATGTTGATATTCGTAAATTCTATTTTGGAAAAGACCAATGTACCGCAATAATTATATAGAATAGATGCAGTTCAACGATGCAATTATTGACGAAAAATTAGCCATGAATGTTTTTTTTTTAAAGAATTCATCCACAGAAATATGTATAAATATGATTAAGGTTAGCATTATTTGTTTTTCTTCATTCTTCACATTCAGCTCTGTTTTTTTATTTTGTTTATTTCAATATTGCTTATATACTTGCTTTGCGATAAAATACCGTACCTATTGTATTTTGAATAATAAAAACCATGTAAGAGAAAAACAGTGTTAAACTTCTGTCTCCATGTTCACAAACTTTTACATTATTTATCACAAATACTAGGCAAAATAAATAAGAGTCAGTTGGACCTATATCTTGATTTTTAGCTCAGCTGTTTTTGGAGAAAACCCGAGGTATTGTCATAGCCAGCTTGTCGTGTCGTCCGCTGTCCACCGTCAGCCGTCCGCCTTAGGCGTCGTGCTTTAACCTTTACATTGGCTCTAAAATCAAAGTGCTTCCACATACAACTTAAAAACTTCATATGTAAATGCACCTTGATGAGTTCTACACGCCACACCCATTTTTGGGTCACTAGGTCAAAGGTCAAGGTCACTGTGACCTCTAAAAATTTAAAAAAACAAACAAACTCTGACAAGCTTTCGCAGCCGAGCGTGGTACCCGTTATGCGGTGCTCTTGTTATATTCCTCCTAATGTATCAATACATGCTTATATATAGGATAGATAAATGAATACCAGATATCATAACATTCATAGAAGCTAAAAAAGCTGCAATGATATGAGATGTGTTAATATAATGCACTGGTATCAGATTCCATCAAAAATGATTGTCTTTTAAATAACTTGATTATAAATTTCACCTTATTAAAAATCTCATTTTAACCCATTCATGCCTAGCGTCCTGAAAAAAGGACATTGCAAACAGTGTAATGTCAACCACGATGGGATGGTGTGGCGTCTCATCTGTGTCTGCACTGTTTGCTTAAAGGAATTTCAGTAAGTAATATTCTAAATATAGAAATAAATATACTTGACATCCCTAATTTTGGAAATAAATTGATCCAGTTTAGAAGGATGGGAGAGTCCACTAGGCATAAATGGGTTAATTCAATTGAGCTCACTCTGGGAAAACAGGGCATAATTTATTTGTGTAATCCCAGATAAGGCTGGGCAGTCAGCACCCGATAATCAGGAATCACACTTTCTGCTGTTATGGTATTTTTTCTTTAAGGAAGTCTCTTCTAAGCAAAAAGCAAATCTAGGCAGAGAGTGTCGTCCCTGGTTAGCCTGTGCAGACTCCACTGTCTAATCTGGGACGACACATTAAGCCCAGTTTTATTGTTAACTCATTTGATCATTCCTACTGCAGAATTGGCGGTGAGTCCCTCGCAGTGGCACAGAACACGTATGCTGTGAAATGGTTTCAAGGGAGGGAACTCAACATGGTGTTTGGACTGCAGCTGAGCTTTTCTAGAGTGGTGGGTCCTTATTTTGTCTTCATCATATGTCAGCCCTGATAAAAAGATTTAACTTGTTTCTAGCATAGCTGGTAGTAAATCCCTACTGACATTTCACTACACATGATGTACCCAATATAAATATTACTATAATGTATAAATCTTATTTGTTTGCTTTTCTTAATTTTTTTATGTAAACCAATAGTCATGTAATAATAAGAAAATAAGAGAAGTCACTAACCTTAACAGATGAAAGGATTCCATTCAAGATAGCAAAGTAAAAAAATGACTGTGATAAAATGATCCCATTTCAAGGCAGCACAGTAAACATAATGCGATATGTGGATCCCCTGTCATGGTTGAGCACTCAAGTGATGCAATATTTTGTTACCATTTCATATTGTGACATATTGATTCCATTTTACGTAAGCACAGTAAATGGGATGTGGTATTATGATCCTATATGACAGTGAACATGACTATAACTAATTGATCCCATTTCTATGTTGCATCCAAAGTCAGTGAAGCACGGTGAACATGATTTTGCTATGTTGATCCTTATTTAAGGTACGATGATGATTGTTAACATTTTTAGCTGGACTATTATATATGAAATATATATAGTAGAGCTATCCTACTCACCCGGCGTGGGCGTCTGAGTCTGCGTCTGCGTTACCGTGCAAATGTTAAAGTTTTCGTACTACCCCAAATATTTTCTTTGTCCTTTCACATATTGCTTTCATATTTTGCATACTTGTTTACCAACATGACCCCAACCTATAAACAAGAGCAGACAACTCTATTAAGCATTTTGTCATAATTATGGCCCCTTTTCCACTTAGAATATGCAGCAAATGTTAAAGTTTTCGTTCTACCCCATTTATTATGCCCCCCTTCGAAGAAGAGGGGGTATATTGCTTTGCTCATGTCGGTCGGTCTGTCGGTCTGTCCGTCCACCAGGTGGTTGTCAGACGATAACTCAAGAACGCTTAGGCCTAGGATCATGAAACTTCATAGGTACATTGATCATGACTCACAGATGACCCCTATTGATTTTAAGGTCACTAGGTCAAAGGTCAAGGTCACTGTGACCCGAAATAGTAAAATGGTTTCCGGATGATAATTCAAGAACGCTTATGACTAGGATCATGAAACTTCATAGGTATTGATCATGACTAGCAGATGACCCCTATTTGATTTTCAGGTCACTAGGTCAAAGGTCAAGGTCACGGTGACCCGAAATAGTAAAATGGTTTCCGGATGATAATTCAAGAACCCTTATGCCTCGGATCATGAAACTTGATAGGTAGATTGATCATGACTAGCAGATGACCCCTATTGATTTTCAGGTCACTAGGTCAAAGGTCAAGGTCACAGTGACCCGAAATGGTAAAATGGTTTCCGGATGATAACTCAAGAACGCTTATGCCTAGGATCATGAAACTTGATAGGTACATTGATCATGACTGGCAGATGACCCCTATTGATTTTCAGGTCACTAGGTCAAAGGTCAAGGTCACAGTGACCCGAAATAGTAAAATGGTTTCCTGATGATAACTCAGGAAAGCTTATGGCTAGGATCATGAAACTTCATAGGTACATTGATCATGACTCGCAGATGACCCCTATTGATTTTCAGGTCACTAGGTCAAAGGTCAAGGTCACAGTGACAAAAAACATATTTACAAAATGGCTGTCACTACAACTTAGAGCCCATATGGGGGGCATGCATGTTTTACAAACAGCCCTTGTTTTCATTGTCACTTGACATATTGCTTTGATATTTTGCATACTTGTTTACCAACATCACCCCAACCTATAAACAAGAGCAGACAACTCTATCAAGCATTTTGTCATAATTATTGACCCTTTTATACTTAGGATATGCATATTATTGATAAATCTATGTTAAAGTTTGCGTACTACCCCAAATATTTCCTATATCCTTTGACATATTGCTTTTATATGTTGCATACTTGTTTACCAACATGACCCCAACCTATAAACAAGAGCAGACCACTGTATCAAGCATTTTGACATAATTATGGCTCCTTTTACACTTAGATAATTGAACATTTTGCTTAAATTGCCATAACTTCTTTATTTATGATCACATTTTATTATTACTTTGACAAAACAACACTTACCTGAATACCACAATGGATTCCACCCAAACAATACCCCACGCCCCTACCAGAATCCCTTCCCCCCAACCTCATCCCCCCAATTTTTTTTTAAACATCATCTAATAAATTACCACACCCCACATTATACCCCTCTCTCACCCCCACCCCCCCTACCCCCCCACACCCCTACCCCCCACCCCCCACCCAATTTTTTTTCAACTTCAACATCATCTAATAAATTACCACACCCCACATTATACCCCCCTCTCATCCCCCAACCCCCTACCCCCCCCACCCCCCCCAAAAAAAAATAAATTGAAACATTTTTTTTAACATCATCTAATAAATTACCCCACCCCACATTATACCCCCCTCTCACACCCCCCTACCCCCCTCCCAATTTTTTTTTATTTTTAAACATCATCTAATAAATTACCACACCCCTTATTATACCCCCCTCTCACCCCCTACCCCCCCCCCCCCTACCCAACCCTAACCCCCCCCCCCCCCCCCAATTTTTTTTATTTTTTTTTTCCTTTTTTTATTTTTGAAAGATCGTCTAATAAATTATTGAATATGAACAATTTCCCCATGATGGCTTACGTTATACTGTCAAGCACTCGAATAGTCGAGCGCGCTGTCCTCTGGCAGCTCTTGTTGACATTCTGATCCCATATTAGTTTAGCACAATATGCTATTCCAATCTTGTCGCACAGTAGCACAGTTTATATAATGTGCTATTCGGATCTTGTTGCAGGGTAGCATAGTTAATATGAAGTGCTATTTTGATAAAGTTGCAGGGTAGCGTAGTCAATATAATGTGCCATGTAGATCTTGTTGCAGGGTAGCTTTTTATCACAGTAAATGTCATGTGCTGTTCTGATGTTGTTTCATGGTAGCAAAGTAAACATTAATTAATATTCTGATCTTGTTTCAGGGTAGCACTGTGAATATGAATGTAATGCAGCCTCTGTACACCTTCATAGAGAAGTGGTCTACAGGATACAAGTGCCTGGGAATTGCACTGCTTGTTGGTGAGACCACTAAATATACAATCACTCCCATCACTAGAGGGATAAAATCAGATCTTCAGAATCAAGGGGAAAAACAATTGACCTGGAATTCACTGATCAATTAAAACTCAAAAAAGGAAGAACTTGAGTCAAATAAATTTTGTATTTTTCCTTGCTAAATCCTCTGTAAAATTTTAGTTGAGGTGAAAGCATGAAAAAGTTCCAAATTAGAATATGATGTGAACACTATTTTTGAGTGCCTTTTAAGTATGCAAACAACAACAAAATTAAGATGATTCAATGTTTATTCTAACAACACCAGTAAGAAAGCTTCAATTAACCAATAATTTTTAACCCTATCCCTCTTAAACCATAATTCTTCTTTTTTTAGCTTGACTATTCACCAAATATTACCAGCTACATTACTCATGAAAATGTCGTCATCTACTTATGGTTAAAGAAAATATGCATTATCTCCATATCCCTGTTTCTACTTAAGTTAACTGAATCTTCACACATTAGTTCAGGATTATTTTGTGAGGTAAATAACCAAGTTCCATAACTCTGACCTGCAATTTATCAGAATTTTGTTGCCTTTTTGTACTTTAAAAAAATTCTTTAAGGTGAATGAGCAACATTTCCACGAGGGCACTTTCACTTGTTACGGGTGCGGTGATGTGTATCTTGTCAATGTTATGTGCCCTGACTGTGTCACAGATGCCATGATGTGTTTCTTGTCACTGTTATTTGCTGTGACTCTGTTACAGATGCTGTGATGTGTATCTTGTCACTGTTATGTGCCCTGACTCTTACAGATGCTGTGATGTGTATCGTGTCGCTGTTGTGTGCCCTGGCTCTGTTACAGGTGCGGTGATGTGTATCTTGTCACTGTTATGTGCCCTGACTGTGTTACAGGTGCCATGATGTGTATCTTGTCACTGTTATTTGCCCTGACTCTGTTACAGATGCTGTGATGTGTATCTTGTCACTGTTGTGTGCCCTGACTCTGTTACAGGTGCTGTGATGTGTATATTGTCACTGTTGTGTGCCCTTACTCTGTTACAGATGCTGTGATGTGTATCTTGTCACTGTTGTATGCCCTGGCACTGTTACAGGTGCTGTGATGTGTATCTTGTCACTGTTGTGTGTCCTGACTCTGTTACAGATGCTGTGATGTGTATCTTGTCCCTGTTGTGTGCCCTAACTCTGTTACAGATGCTGTGATGTGTATCTTGTCCCTGTTGTGTGCCCTGGCTCTGTTACAGGTGCCGTGATGTGCATCTTGTTACTATTGTGTGCCCTGACTCTGTTACAGGTGCTGTGATAAGTATCATGTCGCTGTTGTGTGCCCTGGATCTGTTACAGGTGCAGTGATGTGTATCTTGTCACTGTTATGTGCCCTGGCTCTGTTGCAGGAGCTGTGATGTGTATCTTGTCACTGTTATGTGCCCTGACCCTGTTACTGGTGCTGTGATGTGTATCTTGTCACTGTTATTTGCCCTGACTCTTACTGATGCTGTGATGTGTATCGTGTCGCTGTTGTGTGCCCTGGCTCTGTTACAGGTGCTGTGATGTGTATCTTGTCACTGTTATGTGCCCTGACTGTGTTACAGGTGCCATGATGTGTATCTTGTTACTGTTGTGTGCCCTGACTCTGTTACAGGTGCTGTGATAAGTATCATGTCGCTGTTGTGTGCCCTGGATCTGTTACTGGTGCCGTGATGTGTATCTTGTCACTGTTATGTGCACTGGCTCTGTTGCAGGAGCTGTGATGTGTATCTTGTCACTGTTATGTGCCCTGACTCTGTTACTGGTGCTGTGATGTGTATCTTGTCACTGTTATTTGCCCTGACTCTTACTGATGCTGTGATGTGTATCGTGTCGCTGTTGTGTGCCCTGGCTCTGTTACAGGTGCTGTGATGTGTATCTTGTCACTGTTATGTGCCCTGACTGTGTTACAGGTGCCATGATGTGTATCTTGTCACTGTTATTTGCCCTGACTCTGTTACAGATGCTGTGATTTGTATCTTTTCACTGTTGTGTGCCCTGACTCTGTTACAGGTGCTGTGATGTGTATATTGTCACTGTTGTGTGCCCTAACTCTGTTACAGATGCTGTGATGTGTATCTTGTCACTGTTGTATACCCTTACTCTGTTACAGGTGCCGTGATGTGCATCTTGTCACTGTTATTTGCCCTGACTCTGTTACAGATGCTGTGATTTGTATCTTGTCACTGTTGTATGCCCTGACTCTGTTACAGGTGCTGTGATGTGTATCTTGTCCCTGTTGTGTGCCCTGACTCTGTTACAGATGCTGTGATGTGTATCTTGTCACTGTTGTATGCCCTGGCTCTGTTACAGGTGCTGTGATGTGTATCGTGTCGCTGTTGTGTGCCCTGGCTCTGTTACAGGTGCCGTGAGGTGTATCTTGTCACTGTTGTGTGCCCTGGCTCTGTTACAGGAGCTGTGATGTGTATCTTGTCACTGTTATGTGCCCTGACTCTGTTACTGGTGCTGTGATGTGTATCTTGTTACTGTTATGTGCCCTGACTCTTACAGATGCTGTGATGAGTATCGTGTCGCTGTTATGTGCTCTGACTCTGTTACTGGTGCTGTGATGTGTATCTTTTCACTGATATGTGCCCTGACTCTGTTACAGGTGCTGTGATTTGTATCTTGTCACTGTTGTGTGCCCTGACTCTGTTACAGGTGCTGTGATGTGTATCATGTCACTGTTGTGTTCCCTGACTCTGTTACAGGTGCTGTGATGTGTATCCTGCCACTGTTGTGTGCCCTGGCTCTGTTACAGGTGCCATGATGTGTATCTTGTCACTGTTGTGTGCCCTGGCTCTGTTACATGTGCCCTGATGTGTATCTTGTCAATGTTGTGTGCCCTGACTCTGTTACAGGTGCTGTGATGTGTATCCTGTCACTGTTGTGTTCCCTGACTCTGTCACAGATGCCGTGATGTTTATCTTGTCACTGTTTTGTGCCCTTACTCTGTTACAGGTGCTGTGATGTGTATCCTGTCACTGTTGTGTGCCCTGGCACTGGGTTACTTTGACAAGAGAGCTGACCGGGTCTTAAAGAGAGCCAAGATTTCAACTGGTGAGTTGTACAATATACCGTCCTTAAGTCTTATTTAGAGTTATGTAATTTACTTATGTGTTTCACATCAATCTTGATAAAACTTGGTGATAATTTGTAATTTTACAAAATGTAGACCAAGTTTGAATCTAGTTAACCTTTTTTTTAAATATCATTAGGTCAAATCTTAAAATAACCTTGTAACCACTATAGAAGCTTCATTTATGACTCAATCTTAATGAAACTTGGTGAGGATGTTCATCTTGAAAACATTGAGGCCAAGTTTTAATCTGGATCAGGTTCGTCCAAAAACTATTTAATGAATTTAAATGTTTAACAAAAACTCGTTACGACTCATTTTTAACGGCAGACTTGATTATACTTTGTGAAAATTTTTATCTTGTTAATATATAGGCCTAGATCCAATGTGTGTCATTTACCACCGAAATCTATGTCACTGGGTGAGATCTTAGAACAACCTTGCTACCACTTTGGAAGCTGCATTTATTACTCAACCTCGATGAACCGTTGTCACAATATTTATGTTGGTATTATTTATGCTAACTTGGTCAGATGTGGGTCAAAAATGGGGTCAACAACTAGGTCACTAGGTGAATTATTTTACAATTGGTGTATCTTAAACTCAGGTGAGCAAATTCAGGACATTCATGGCCCTCTTGTATTTTATTGCTGGCAGGAACATTAATTTATAGACATGCAACAGTCTAAGAGTCCCTATGAACAACAAAACTACAGCAGCAAAATAGAGTTTGGCCTTAAACACAATCACATGAACTATCAAGGCCAATTATAAATTGTACTGCATTTTTTATGTGCAAAGTTCAGTGTTTTTGAACTTGAAAGTACCAGTTATCTATGTATTTAGCCCAGGCTTATTAAACCATGTGATTTAATTATCAGTGAGATTCTTTGTTTATTTGTGAAAGCCTACATTACAAATACTGCCTAACCAATATTGCCTTTATTTGATTTCAGATGAGATGATACGTATCAGGGACGTGAAAGACTTTGGCTTCAAGTTTTGGCTGCTCTGCGTCATATGTGTGGCGTACTATGTGGCAGTGTTCCCTTTCATTGGGTTGGGACTGTAAGTGGTGTACTATGTGGCAGTGTTCCCTTACATTGGGCTGGGACTGTAAGTGGTGTACTATGTGGAAGTGTTCCCTTTCATTGGGCTGGGACTGTAAGTGGTGTACTATGTGGCAGTGTTCCCTTTCATTGGGCTGGGACTGTAAGTGTTGTACTATGTGGCAGTGTTCCCTTTCATTGGGTTGGGACTGTAAGTGTTGTACTATGTTGTAGTGTTCCCTTTCATTGGTCTGGGACTGTAAGTGTTGTACTATGTTGTAGTGTTCCCTTTCATTGGTCTGGGACTGTAAGTGGTGTACTATGTGGCAGTGTTCCCTTTCATTGGTCTGGGACTGTAAGTGGTGTACTATGTGGCAGTGTTCCCTTACATTGGGCTGGAACTGTAAGTGTTGTACTATGTGGCAGTGTTCCCTTACATTGGGTTGGGACTGTAAGTGGTGTACTATGTGGCAGTGTTCCCTTTCATTGGTCTGGGACTGTAAGTGGTGTACTATGTGGCAGTGTTCCCTTTCATTGGTCTGGGACTGTAAGTGGTGTACTATGTGGCAGTGTTCCCTTACATTGGGCTGGAACTGTAAGTGTTGTACTATGTGGCAGTGTTCCCTTACATTGGGTTGGGACTGTAAGTGGTGTACTATGTGGCAGTGTTCCCTTACATTGGGTTGGGACTGTAAGTGGTGTACTATGTGGCAGTGTTCCCTTTCATTGGGCTGGGACTGTAAGTGGTGTACTATGTGGAAGTGTTCCCTTTCATTGGGCTGGGACTGTAAGTGGTGTACTATGTGGCAGTGTTCCCTTTCATTGGGCTGGGACTGTAAGTGGTGTACTATGTGGTAGTGTTCCCTTTCATTGGGCTGGGACTGTAAGTGGTGTACTATGTGGCAGTGTTCCCTTTCATTGGGCTGGGACTGTAAGTGGTGTACTATGTGGTAGTGTTCCCTTTCATTGGGCTGGGACTGTAAGTGGTGTACTATGTGGCAGTGTTCAATTTCATTGGGCTGGGACTGTAAGTGGTGTACTATGTGGCAGTGTTCCCTTTCATTGGGCTGGGACTGTAAGTGGTGTACTATGTGGAAGTGTTCACTTTCATTGGGCTGGGACTGTAAGTGGTGTACTATGTTGTAGTGTTCCCTTTCATTGGGCTGGGACTGTAAGTGGTGTACTATGTGGTAGTGTTCCCTTTTATTGGGCTTGGACTGTAAGTGGTGTACTATGTTGTAGTGTTCCCTTTCATTGGGCTGGGACTGTAAGTGGTGTACTATGTAGCAGTGTTCCCTTTCATTGGGTTGGGACTGTAAGTGTTGTACTATGTGGCAGTGTTCCCTTTCATTGGACTGGGACTGTAAGTGGTGTACTATGTTGTAGTGTTCCCTTTCATTGGGCTGGGACTGTAAGTGGTGTACTATGTGGCAGTGTTCCCTTTCATTGGACTGGGACTGTAAGTGGTGTACTATGTTGTGTGTTCCCTTTTATTGGGCTGGGACTGTAAGTGGTGTACTATGTGGCAGTGTTCCCTTTCATTGGACTGGCACTGTAAGTGTTGTACTATGTGGCAGTGTTCCCTTTCATTGGGCTGGGACTGTTAGTGGTGTACTATGTGGCAGTGTTCCCTTTCATTGGGCTGGGACTGTAAGTGGTGTACTATGTGGCAGTGTTCCCTTTCATTGGGCTGGGACTGTAAGTGGTGTACTATGTTGTAGTGTTTCCTTTCATTGGGCTGGCACTGTAAGTGGTGTACTATGTGGCAGTGTTCCCTTTCATTTGACTGGGACTTTAAGTGGTGTACTATGTGGTAGTGTTCCCTTACATTAGGCTGGGACTGTAAGTGGCGTACTATGTGGCAGTGTTGCCTTTCATTGGGACGGGACTGTAAGTGGTGTACTATGTGGTAGTGTTCCCTTTCATTGGGCTGGGACTGTAAGTGGTTTACTATGTGGCAGTGTTCCCTTTCATTGGGCTGGGACTGTAAGTGGTTTACTATGTGGCAGTGTTCCCTTACATTAGGCTGGGACTGTAAGTGGTGTACTATGTGGTAGTGTTCCCTTTCATTGGGCTGGGACTGTAAGTGGCGTACTATGTGGCAGTGTTCCCTTTCATTGGGCTGGGACTGTAAGTGGTTTACTATGTGGCAGTGTTCCCTTTCATTGGGCTGGGACTGTAAGTGGTGTACTATGTGGCAGTGTTCCCTTTCATTGGGCTGGGACTGTAAGTGGTTTACTATGTGGCAGTGTTCCCTTTCATTGGGCTGGGACTGTAAGTGGTGTACTATGTGGTAGTGTTCCCTTACATTAGGCTGGGACTGTAAGTGGCGTACTATGTGGCAGTGTTGCCTTTCATTGGGCTGGAACTGTAAGTGGTGTACTATGTGGCAGTGTTCCCTTTCATTGGGACGGGACTGTAAGTGGTGTACTATGTAGCAGTGTTCCCTTTTATTAGGCTGGGACTGTAAGTTGTGTACTATGTGGTAGTGTTCCCTTTCATTGGGCTGGGACTGTAAGTGGCGTACTATGTGGCAGTGTTCCCTTTCATTGGGCTGGGACTGTAAGTGGTTTACTATGTGGCAGTGTTCCCTTTCATTGGGCTGGGACTGTAAGTGGTGTACTATGTGGCAGTGTTCCCTTTCATTGGGCTGGGACTGTAAGGGGTGTACTATGTGGTAGTGTTCCCTTTCACTGCGCTGGAACTGTAAAAGGTGTACTATGTGGTAGTGTTCCCTTTTATTGGGCTGAGCATGTGAGTGGTGCACTATGTGGCAGTGTTCCCTTTCATTGGACTGGAATTGTAAGTGGTGTACTATGTGGCAGTATTCCCTTACATTGGGCTGGGCGGGACTGTTAGCTGTGTACTATGTAGCAGTGTTCCCTTTCATTGGACTGGAATTGTAAGTGGTGTACTATGTGGCAGTGTTCCCTTACATTGGGCTGGAACTGTAAGTGATGTACTATGTGGCAGTGTTCCCTTACATTGGGCTGGAACTGTAAGTGATGTACTATGTTGCAGTATTCCCTTTCATTGGGCTGGGACTGTAAGTGATGTACTATGTGGCAGTGTTGCCTTTCATTGGGCTGGGACTGTAAGTGGTGTACTATGTGGCAGTATTCCCTTTCATTGGGCTGGAACTGTAAGTGATGTAATATGTGGCAGTGTTGCCTTTCATTGGGCTGGGACTGTAAGTGTTGTACTATGTGGCAGTGTTCCCTTTCATTGGGCTGGAACTGTAAGTGGCGTACTATGTGGCATTATTCCCTTTCATTGGGCTGGAACTGTTAGTGGTGTACTATGTGGCAGTGTTCCCTTACATTGGGCTGGGACTGTAAGTGATGTAATATGTGGCAGTGTTCCCTTTTATTGGGCTGGGACTGTAAGGGGTGTACTATGTGGTAGTGTTCCCTTTCACTGTGCTGGAACTGTAAAAGGTGTACTATGTGGTAGTGTTCCCTTTTATTGGGCTGAGCATGTGAGTGGTGCACTATGTGGCAGTGTTCCCTTTCATTGGACTGTAATTTTAAGTGGTGTACTATGTGGCAGTATTCCCTTACATTGGGCTGGGCGGGACTGTTAGTGGTGTACTATGTAGCAGTGTTCCCTTTCATTGGACTGGAATTGTAAGTGGTGTAATTTGTGGCAGTGTTTCCTTACATTGGGCTGGAACTGTAAGTGATGTACTATGTGGCAGTGTTCCCTTACATTGGGCTGGAACTGTAAGTGGTGTACTATGTGGCAGTGTTCCCTTACATTGGGCTGGAACTGTAAGTGGTGTACTATGTGGTAGTGTTCCCTTTTATTGGGCTGGGACTGTAAGTGGTGTACTATGTGGCAGTGTTCCCTTTCATTGGGCTGGCACTGTAAGTGGTGTACTATGTGGCAGTGTTCACTTTCATTGGGCTGGGACTGTAAGTGGTGTACTATGTGGTAGTGTTCCCTTTCATTGGGCTGGGACTGTAAGTGATGTAATATGTGGCAGTGTTCCCTTTCATTGGGCTGGGACTGTAAGTGATGTAATATGTGATAGTGTTCCCTTTCATTGGGCTGGGACTGTAAGTGGTGTACTATGTGGTAGTGTTCCCTTTCATTGGGCTGGGACTGTAAGTGGTGTGCTATGTGGTAGTGTTCCCTTTCATTGGACTGGGACTGTAAGTGGTGTACTATGTAGCTGTGTTCCCTTTCATTGGGCTGGGCTTGTTTGTGTTAGTAACCCTGCACAATGTTAAGCGTGGACTATGAAGCAATGTAGCTTCCCTCTATTTAGTATTTAAGTAAGTTTAATTTGTATTTATTCTTTTTTTCAAATGTTATTTTTTGTCTTGCATATATTTCAGTGTCTTCTTTGAGATGAAGTGGGGTCTTGAACCTGGTACAGCCAACACTGTGAACAGGTGAGTACAACTTAAGTCTCAATCTGTCATTAGATGATACATGTTTAACTTTATTGTTATATGTAGACAATATGAATTTAAATATTGTCTGCTAAAATGCAATTGAAAACGTAACAGGCAAAGAGAAATTTAATTAGCAATCAAGACGATAAGTTCCATCCAAAAGTAGGGTAGTTGTTTACAGAAACTTGCTTTCATTTTTCAGGAAATCCCTGCTCTAGCATGACTGAGTATGATGCAATATAACATTGTTCTGTAACCTATTGCATTCAATCTAATTTATACTCACTCATCCATTGGTTTTTACAATTAAATCTGAACTGTGCCCTATGAAACCGCTGTCCAATAATGCACTGTTCATTTTACACTTCCAATAAATGGTGTATATTTGTGTTTATGAATTTCTTAAACACATTTATAGTCATCTATGGCCAATATAATTTTTTAATTCATTTAATTATACAGGATAATCAGATATAAATGCACATTAGAAAAGCGGTCTGTATACAATTATCGATACCGCAGCGTTTATATGCATGTATTGGCAAATGACAACACAACCTTGCAATTTTTTATGAATGCCCAGAACTTATAACGCGAATCTGTTTATAATGCTGTCCGTAATCCGCGTTATATTAGAGTTAGAGTGTGCAATCAAGATTAGAATGAAAAACAGTTTTTAGAGCTGCTGAATTTTTATTCTGGCACAGTATTGTTAAACAAAACAAATAATTTTATAAGGTTTTGTAAAGCACAGTTAAGGTATTTTTTTTCCAAATATAAACAGTTAATAAATAACAAATATAATTGCTTTCAAAACCCACCTTGCCATCATATTGCTAATAGTTAATTTTCTTGTTTGGTTAATTATTACAAACTGAATGGCATGTTTGAATATTGACTCCACATGTTACCCCCAGGCCTCTTAGTTTCTTATTTTTTAATAAACAGAGATCTAACTCCACTTATTTCCAGTTTTTGTACATCATATCAGCAGTTGCCTCCCATATTTTTTTATTCCCCATTGACACGATAAAATAAACTCATATTTCTCTCCCTTTATTTCCAATTTGGTGTACATCATGTCAATAACATCCCATGTGATTAGATTCTTTATTGACTGTTAAAATATGCACATATTTCACTCTCATATTTCCAGTTTTTATGCCCCTGGTAGGGCTGCTTTTAGCAGTTGAACTGTCCGTCAGTGTGTCAGTATGTGTGTATGTCAGTCAGTCTGCACGTCCGTCCGAAAACTTTAATGGCCATAACTTTTTCAATATTGAAGATAGCAACTTGATATTTGGCATGCATGCGCATCACACGGAGCTGCACATTTTGAGTGGTGAAAGGTGAAGGTCAAGGTCATCCTTCAAGGTCAAATGTCTAATATATGGCGTCTGTCCGTCTGTCCAAAATCTTTAACATTGGCCATAACTTTTTCACTATTGAAGATAGCAACTTGATATTTGGCATGCATGTGTATCTCATGGAGCTGCACATTTTAAGTGGTGAAAGGTGAAGGTAAAGGTTATCCTTCAAGGTCAAATGTCAAATATATGGCGTCTGTCCGTCCGAAAACTTTAACATTGGCCATAACTTTTTCAATATTGAAGATAGCAACTTGATATTTGGCATGCATGTGCATCTCATGGAGCTGCACATTTCTAGTGGTGAAAGGTGAAAGTCAAGGTCATCCTTCAAGGTCAAATGTCTAATATATGGCATCTGTCTGTCCGTCCAAAAACCTTAACATTGGCCATAACTTTTTCACTATTGAAGATAGCAACTTGATATTTGGCATGCATGTGTATCTCATGAAGCTGAACATTTTGAGTGGTGAAAGGTGAAAGTCAAAGTCATCCTTCAAGGTCAAATGTCAAAAATATAGCGTCTGTCTGTCCGAAAACTTTAACATTGGCCATAACTTTTTCAATAAAGAAGATAACAACTTGATATTTGGCATGCATGTGTATCTCATGAAGCTGCACATTTTGAGTGGTGGAAGTTCAAGGTCAAGGTCATCCTTCAAGGTCAAAGGTAAAAAAATAATAATATAAAAATTCAAAGTGGCGTTCTCATGAAGCTGCACATTGTGAGTGGTGGAAATTCATGGTCAAGGTCATCCTTCAAGGTAATCCTTCAAGGTCAAAGGTAAAAAAAAATAAATTCAAAGCGGCGTTCTCATGAAGCTGCACATTGTGAGTGGTGGAAGTTTAAGGTCAAGGTTATCCTTCAAGGTCAAGGTCATCCTTCAAGGTCAAAGGTAAAAATAATAATAATTTCAATGCGGCGTTCTCATGAAGCTGCACATTTTGATTGGTGGAAGTTCAAGATCAAGGTCATCCTTCAAGGTC
This sequence comes from Dreissena polymorpha, assembly GCF_020536995.1. Taxonomy (NCBI): domain Eukaryota; kingdom Metazoa; phylum Mollusca; class Bivalvia; order Myida; family Dreissenidae; genus Dreissena; species Dreissena polymorpha. Next base: position 85,861,380 of record NC_068360.1, read on the forward strand.
AAAGGTCAAAAAAAAAATAATTTCAAAGCGGCGTTCTCATGAAGCTGCACATTTTGAGTGGTGGAAGTTCAAGATCAAGGTCATCCTTCAAGGTCAAAGGTAAAAAAAAAGCGGCACAATAAAAAGCTGCACATTTTGAGTGGTCGAAGTTCAGGGTTAAGGTCATCCTTCAAGGTCAAAGGTCAAAAAATATATTATTATTTCAAAGCGGCGCAATAAAAAGCTGCACATTTTGAGTGGTGGAAGTTCAAGGTCAAGGTCATCCTTCAAGGTAAAAGGTATATATTTTTTAATTATTTTAAAGCGGCGCAATAGGGGGCATTGTGTTTCTGATGAACACATCTCTTGTTTTGTACAATTTTGTACTATTGCCTTCCCTATGTTTTGGTTCCCTATTGACAGGATAGAAAATAAGCACAGATTTCTCTCCCCCTATGTCCAGTTCTTTGTACATCATATCAGCAATTATCTCCACTATGGTTTGGTTCCCTATTGACAGAATAGAAAATAAGCACAGATTTCTCTCCCCTTATTTCCAGCTTGATGTACATCATATTAGTAGTTGCCTCCCTAGTGTTTGGATTCATGATTGATAAAAATACAATAAACACATATTTATCTCCTTTATTTCCAGTTTGATGCACATATCAGCAGTTATTACCCATATGTTTGAGCTCCTCATTAACAAGAGAAAATAAACAAAGATTTATCTTTCTTATTACCAGTTCTTTGTACTTAATATTAGCTGTTTCCTATGTTTGGGTTCATAATTAAAAATAAATAAAATAAGCACCAATTTCTACTATATTCTCATGTTGGTGTACATCATATCAGCATGTGCTTTTCTTGTGTTTAGATTTTTAATTTACAAGATAAAGTTAATAATTAGTAACCTCCTATTATTTCCAGTTAAGTATACATCCTATTATCAGTTTAATTGCCTTTCAGTTTCCTCTTAAACAATGAAAATAAGCGGAGGTTTCACTCCCTTATTTCCAGTTTGGGGTTTATCATATCAGAAGCTGTCTCCCATGTGTTTGGCTTGATCATTTACAAGATAAACTAAGCACATATTTCGCTCCCTTATTTCCAGTTTGGTGTACATCATATCAGCAATTGCCTCCCCTTTGTTTGGGTTCCTCATTGACAAGATTGGCAAGAACGTGTTTTGGGTGATACTGGGTATCACTGTGACCATCGGGTGTCATGCCCTCATGGCCTTTACATTTGCCTCACCGTTTGTAGCTATGGTAGGTGCTTCATTCAAAATAAGAATGTGTTTTTAATTTCATATAGCTTCCTATTTTAATATTGAATATTAAAATTGAAAAGAAGAACTAGATGTTTACAATAGTTTTAAGTTATTACTGATACAGTCAGTGTCTAATCATGTAACAAAATTAAGATTCAGAGTATATTGTCTACTTGAGTACACACTTCCCCGTGCATTTATCATATAATCCAATGATCAAACTTAAATAATATCACAGCAGTTTCAAAATTAGATTGCGTAATGTTTGTGATCTGCATTAATGGAATTTTACAATTTGACAAAGCAAGGGAGCACTTGTAACTATTTGTGGTATAACTTAGATCTGCCTTATGTCCTATTAAATGCACAAATATATTTTGCACTAATTTTTATTAGCGAGTCTGTTTTTGGAGAAATCCCGAGCTATTGTCATAGCCAGCTCATCGTCCGCCGTCCGCCGTAGGCGTTGTGCTAAAACCTTAACATTGGCTCTAAAATCAAAGTGCTTCCACCTACAACTTTGAAACTTCTTATGTACATGCATCTTGATGAGTTCTACACACCACACCCATTTTTGGGTCACTAGGTCAAAGGTCACTGTGACCTCAAATATCAAACTTTAACATAGGCTCTAAAATCAAAGTGCTTCCACCTATAACTTTAAAACTTCATATGTAGATGCACCTTCATGAGTTCTACACGCCTCACCCATTTTGGGGTCACTAGGTCAAAGGTCAAGGTCACTGTGACCTCTAATATAAAACTTTAACATAAACCTTAACATTTGCTTTAAAATCAAAGTTCTTCCACCTACAACTTTGAAACTTCATGTGTAGATGCACCTTGATGAGTTCTACACGCCACACCAATTTTAGGTCACCAGGTCAAAGGTCAAGGTCACTGTGACCTCTAAAAAAAATAAATTCTGACAAGCTTTCGCAGCCAAGCGTGGCACCCGTTATGCGGTGCTCTTGTTTGACAAGTAATTATCCCCCGCCATAGGCTGAGGGATATTGTTTTTGCGTTGTCCATCTTTCCGTCCTTCCGTCACTTTAGTGTCCTGAGCCATATCTTGGAAGTGATTTGGCCGATTTCATTGAAACTTGGTATGAGTATATATATATGGATAAGATGATGATGCACGCCAAATGGCATTGTACACCATCAGTTAATAACCGAGTTATGGCCATTTGTATCTTGAAAAAATGTTTTTTTATGTCCGGAACTATATCTTGGAAGTGCTTTGGCAGATTTCATTGAAACTTGGTATGAGTATATATAAGGATAAGAGGATGATGCACGCCAAATTGCATTGTACGCCATTTGATAATAACGGAGTTATGGCCCTTTGTATCTTGAAAAAATGCTTTTTGTGTGTGTCCGGAGCCATATCTTGGAAGTGCTTTGACGGATTTCATTGAAACTTGGTAGGAGTATATATATGGATAAGAGGATGATGCACGTTGGCGTTGTCCATCCGTCCAGACAACTTTTTGTGTCCAGAAGTTTATCGGCGGGGGATATCAATTCAACGAATTTGCTTGTTTTTAATAGTACGGAATATTACAAAAAAAGTAACTGATTTCAAATTATGTAACGATAAATGTGTAAATAAACTTATGTTTCCACAAAAAAACTGGTTAATTTAAAGAAAATGCTAGATGCTATCAAATTAAAAAAAAAAGACTTGTGTACACGTAACATTGTGGATTTCTGATTTTGGAAATAATTATTTGACTTCGCATATTTGGATGTGTTTGTGTTAAATTTGTGGATTGGTCAATTAATTACATCAACAAAAATTACTGTCCTAAGAATAATAATTATTTAACAGTATGTATTAACAATATGTCTAAGAACATGCATGTTTTATACAATTCCAGATATGAATCCCTTTGATTTCAGTCCATCCTAGGTCTAGCATACTCCGTGCTGGCCAGTGCCCTGTGGCCCATGGCCTCCATGGTGGTAAAACAACACCAGCTGGGAACCGCATACGGCATGTAAGGCACTACTTAGGCTCAATTGGTCAATGTCAGCTCAGGTAATATTTAAAAAGTACCCTGTGTACTCTTAAGTATACTACAAAGTACCTGGGGTACAGAAAATATACTAAAAAGGACCCTGAGTATGGCCGTTAGTCTTTTAGGGTATTTTAAAAACCTGGGGTACATTGTAGTACATTGTAGTTTACTTAAGAGTACCCTGGGTACTTTAAAGTAGAACCTGAGCCGCCGCCGAACAATTTAGCACTTTTTAGTGATACAGAAACACTGCTTCTAACTCGGTCTTACCAAGAGAAGTATATAAGGATTTGCCAGAATTTTATATTACAGGATTTTCACTGCATCAGTTATTAAGTACATGTTAAAGTATCCTGATCAATTTAGTTTAACTCTTGAAATAATTTAACCCAATTTACATTAATTTATTGTTGGAATTATGATCAATGAAAAACAAAAATTCACTCAAATATGTAGCACTTAATAAACATGCACGCATTTTTTATTATTATTTAATTAACATAGTAAAACATAGTATAAGGAATTGCTTGTACTCATGTCAGCTTATATATGAATGACCTTGTCTTTATCCAATCTATTTGGATTTTTGACCATTCAGAATAAAAATGGAGATTTGTCTCTCTATGAACCCACAATTGTGTCATTCCCATGTTTTATCATTTTATATTTGAGCCGCGCTCTGTTAAAAGGGGTTTAATGCATGTGCGTAAAGTTTCGTCCCATATTAATCTGTGCAGTCTGCACAGGCTAAACTGGGATGACACTTTCGGCCTAAACTTGATTTTTGCTAACAAGAGACTCTTGTTAAACGAAAAATATCATAAAAGCGGAAAGTGTCATCCCTGATTAGCCTGTGCAGACTGCACAGGCTAATCTGTAACGACACTTTACACACATGCATTAAACCCCTTTTTCACAGAGCAAGGCCCATTTACTTAAAGTCTAATTCAATTGTTAGGTTCACTTCCTGTACACCTGTAACTGTCTCCTACATGTGAAATTCCAGTAATTCCTTTACCATGCAGTACATTACCTCTATAAAACAGCTAAACAGTTTTTAAATTGAATGTTGTAACACATTCACAGACAAACAGAAAAAAGTATTACCGATATTGATTTGAATATTAACACAAAATATAAATCCAAATTTCATTTTAAATAATGCGGCATTGCTTCTGCCCAGGGCCAGCTAAATCTGCTCTTTCCTTTGTCAATAGTACTGTTTTCTCTTCAGAATGCAGGCCATACAGAACCTTGGTCTGGCCACGATAGCCATCGCCGCGGGCAGCATAGTGGACACCAAGGGATACCTCATACTAGAAGTGTTCTTCCTAGCCTGGCTGTGCAGTGAGTACACACTGATGCGCTTCGAATGGGCCCGTAATCACCAAACGATTCTAAGACTTCAGGCTAAAAATGAAGAATATTCTTTAAAGTAAAATATCAAGTAATTCCAAGTGATTTTGAGACAAACTTGCATTTAACCACCTCTGATTACATATTTATTTAGGACATTTTGTTAATGACCATTGGTAGCCTTAACATGTTCAAAGTCAGAAGTGTTTTTCCTTGATCTGATTCCTTACTTTATTCTTAAGTCTAAGAATGGCTTAATGAATAAAGGATGAGCATATTTGCAGTTTATGACCTCTTTCCTGTGAGCCAGCACATCTACCCTAATTAATGTACAAGACTCTCAAACGTTGGGGCTTGTTTTGCTTTATAGTTTCAACTTCCAGGGTGTTTGTTTATATAACTATGTTATTGTGCAGAGTACAGATAGGAATTTCCGCAAGTCCAGTATGGTGAACACCAACCAGGCTACACCTGGCTCAAAATTGTCCTTACTACCTATATTAATTTCTTTTGGTGGTGTTTTATGCAAAAGTTTTGTATCTAAATGTAAAATCATTTATATCTAAATGTAATTTTTCTCCTACACAACAGGCTTATTTTAAGCTATTTGCTTATTCGGTACATGACATAGTAAGCCTTAACATGCTCAAGGTCAAGGTCAAATTTCAAGGTCAAAGGCTTTTAATAAAAATCAGCCTTTATCACCTTTTTAGCTCATCTATTTTTTGAAAAAAAATTATGAGCTATCACCTTGGCGTCGGCGTCCGGTAAAGTTTTGCGTTTAGGTCCACTTTTCTCAGAAAGTATCAATGCTATTGCATTCAAACTCGGTACTCTTACTGACTATCATGAGGGGACTGGGCAGGCAAAGTTAGATAACTCTGGCGTTCATTTTGACAGAATTATGTGCCCTTTTTATACTTAGAAAATTGAAAATTTTGGTTAAGTTTTGTGTTTAGGTCCATTTTATTCCTTAAGTATCAAAGCTATTGCTTCATACTTGCAACACTTATTAACTATCATAAGGGGACTGTGCAGGCAAAGTTATGTAACTCTGACTGGCATTTTGACAGAATTATGTGCCCTTTTTATACTTAGAAAATTGAAAATTTGGTTAAGTTTTGTGTTTAGGTCCACTTTACTCCTACAGTATCAAAGCTATTGCTTTCATACTTGCAACACTTATTAACTATCATAAGGGGACTGTGCAGGCAAAGTTATGTAACTCTGACTGGCATTTGGACGGAATTATAGGCCCTTTATACTTAGAAAATTGAAAATTTGATTAAGTTTTGTGTTTTGGTCCACTTTACCCCTAAAGTATCATAGATCTTGCTTTCATACTTGGAACACTCGCAAGCTATCATAAGGGGACAGTAAAAGGACAAGTTGCATAACTCTGGTTGTCATTTTTACGGAATTATGGCCCTTTTTTTTCTTAGTAACTTTGAATATATGGTTAATTTTGTGTTTCGATCCACTTTACTTCTAAAGTATCAAGGCTATTGCTTTCAAACTTCAAATACTTTCATGCTATCATGAGGTTACTGTACCTGGCAAGTTGAATTTTACCTTGACCTTTGAATGACCTTGACTCTCAAGGTAAAATTATTAAATTTTGCTAAAATTGCCATAACTTCTTTATTTATGATTAGATTTGATTGATTCCTTGACAAAACTACTCTTACCTGACATACCACAATAGACTCCACCCTTTTTTTTTAAGATCATCTCACAAATGACAACCACACCCTCACACTATACACCCCCCCCTCCACCCCACCCACCCCCAATTTTTTTGGGGGGAAACAGTTAAAAAACACGAATGTTTATGTTATTTTTTATTTATTTTTTAATTTTTTTTTGCATTTTTTTCCGCATTTTTGGAAGATGTCCACACCCCCACACTATACACCCCTCTTCACTCCACCATCTCCCTCCTTTGTGATTTAAATTGAGAGTCCCTTCACCTTTAAAACGAAAATAGATTAGCGGTCTGCACCCACAAGGCGGTGCTCTTGTTAAAAGCTAAGCATGATGAGACTGTGTCATGCATAACAACCAGGTACCTAGATTTAAAGTTAATGTCAGAAGTCAAGGTTAAAGATTAATTAAAGGAAATTGGTTCTCAACAATTTGTCTGAAGCAAACTTTTGTTTTGGCGTTGATGGATTTTCAAAAAACTTGGCTGAAGTGATCTTTTTTTACCCATGTCATCCATGAAGGTCACAATTATCAATACATAGGTAAAGGTCAAGGTTACAATTTGTAGTCAAAATCAGAAAAATCAATCCATATGTGTTGTGTTCTGCACAGGCTAATCAGGGACGACACTTTCCGCCTTAACTGGATTTTTGTGTAGAGGAGACTTCCTTTAAACGAAAAAAACCATAAAAGTGGAAAGTGTCTGCACATGCTAATCAGGGACGACACTTTACGCATATGCATTATGCCCAGTTTTCTCAGAACGCGTATCAGTGATACATTTCAGTTGCGCTGATAGCTGCGGTGCTGCTGTACCTGATAGATGAGGCTCAGGGAGGGGTACTGAACAAGTCAGCAAAACAGAGGAGAAAGGAACGGGAAATTCTGGAAGAGGAGCAGAAGAGAGAGTGAGTGGTGTAGTCATACAACTAAGTGAATTTTGTAGTAGAGCATATTAGATTATTTATTTTTAGTAACTTAACTTTGGTTATTACAATGTAACTCAAGTGTCTAATGTTTTCCAGAAAAGAGGCCATTAACTAAGTGATGGGGGTCACAAGTAGGCGATCACATTCCGATGTAATCACTAACAATCGGTCAGGTCCTGATGAAAAGACGTGCTTAGAAAGAGACACTGGCATTGAAAAGGAGACACCTTTAATTATTTGTGTAACTTCTCAGGTTCAAATACTCAAACTTTACTTTTGGTAAGGGACATTTTAACTGATTTCATACAATACTGCATGATTACAGGTTTTGTTGTTTTGAATTGTGTATAACTTTTTTTACTGATAAAACTGAGGACGTGCGACCGGTGCCATTTACTTCTCAACATTTTGAAATAGTTATTTTGTTTATGAGGCTACTGTTTATTAGGAAATTACTTATTTTTTCGTCTTTTAAATACCTCTTGTTCTGGATTGTGTTATAATGAACAATGTATGTATACTTTTATTATTATAGAAAGGTTATATTAAATATTTTTCCCTGTCTCATGTTTGAGTTTTCTTCTTTTTGTTTTTCATTAATTTTACGTAAATAATTAAAGCAATCTGTTTTATTAAGGTCAAATTTTTCTTCTATGGAACTTGTTTATTGGTAGTAGGGTTGTTTTGGTCGTTTTGTTAATTTTGATTTATTTTAGGACTATTGTTTATACAATTCACTTATTCATGGTTTACATAATGACAAGTCTGTATGCCTTATGTGCTTCAAACTTGTTCACATCATGTTTGCTTAATGTTAAGCTATGTGAATAAAAAAAGAAAACACCAAAATAAGGGATCATTTGTAGAATCGATGGTTTATTTTAGTCCTTGAGTTAATCCTACATTGTATTTGCATGCACTGGTCTCTGCTTTGTTGGAAGTTTGGAATTGCTAAGATTGGTTTACATTTTAATTTTGTAAAAACATATCTTGCTATTTAACATATGAAATCATATTTAATATCAAGATTTTGTGCCCAAAAAAACTAAACTTGCTATCTGTGTGAATGTAATAATGTACACAATTAAAAAAAAATGTTTTTAATCATGGCAATAAAATTGCTGTGTATTAATATATGAATCACACTAACAGGTTCTATTCTAGTTCTCTAAAAGACTTCACATAGCAATCATAACAGTGTTGAACAGTCGTTGCAACTAACAATCTATCAGCAAAACCTCATTGGATGTAGTTTGTTTCAGTTAATTTTTTGGAAATATAACTCTCAAATAAACATGTATTTTTAAAACTAAAATAAATGTGTGTTTATTGCTTATGTTTTGTTGTATGAATAATATAATAAAGTTAGTACTCAATTTCATTATTATAGAAGCATGAACTAGATAAATGTGTTTATTATAGATAAGTATATACATATGTATATACTTATCTATATATATATGTAAAAAAAAAATCAGATGAATGAAGGGAAATATTTATGTACGACATTCCTGAAACTTTATGCTCCCACATAGCATATGAGAATTTTGAATACTGGTTACCAATGCATTTTTTACAGTAACTTCTTGTATATATTGTTTTCTTCCGCTGTAAAATTTATGTTATATACATGTTATTCATAATGTATTAACATAGGCAGTTCACAGCTAGAATATTTTATTAATTATTTAGTAACAATGCAAAAAGTTCTATAATTTTATATGAATTATTTAATAAAAGTACAAAAGGTCTTCATATTTTGTTTTTTATACTACGTGTCTTTACACACCAATCTTTCCATATATTTAATAGAAGTATGGTAACCTTAAAGGGGCATATTGATGGCATATAAGTAATAACTATAATTAATTAACAGTGTTGTGTGTAGTATGATGATGTATTCAAAGCAGTGCACAGCTGACATATTAATTGGGACCAGCCGGTGGGCAAGTCCAATGTGCGTGTGCCAACTTTGTCATGGTCAAAAATACTTTTCCCTATGTTTTGTTATATAAGTATGGACACCTTAAAGGGGTATATTGATGGCTAATACTGTTGCTATTTAACAGCGTTGTGTACAATAGGGTGATGTATTTGAATGAGCGAGTACAATTTGTGTATGCCAACAGTGTCAGAGTCACAAATACAACTTCATTTCCACTTAAGAGCATGAGTGTTCCCATCCTTCAATGATGTTTCCTGTTACCTGAAAAGATTTTGTTTTTCCGACAAAGCCTTCAGAGAATATTTAAGAAACTATTAAAAGCATATTTATGTATGGGGTTTATAACACATTATTGCATATCTAATGTGTTCATCAAATTTTCATGAAGAATACCGTGTGAATACCGGTAGTTTAAACTACGACCGTCAAATGTGGACAATATTAAATGCACACGCGTCCAATATGGAAGAATATGAGACGTTCACGTGATATGAATGAAGACAGCTTATAGGATCATATAAATTGGAATATAATAAACTTTTAAATTTTCAAAAATGATATTAATAGTTTATACATATGAGCCATACTCCGAGAAAAGGGGGTTTAATGCGTAAAGTGTCGTCCCAGATTAGCCTGTGCAGTCTGCTATGATTTTGGCTAAGAAGTGACTTTCTTGAAACGAAAAATACCATAAAAGCCGAAAGTGTCGTCCCTGATTAGCCTGTATGGACTGCACAGGCTTATCTGGTCGACACAACGCCCATGCATTAAATCCCCTTTTCACAGAGCACGGCTCACATATTTTTGAAACATACATTTTTTATTTTTTATTCATAGAATTTCATACAAAATGTACAATATGTACGTGCTCAAAGACTCGCAGTTTTATGCTAATGGCTTCTCATCAGTATCTAAGGGTTGGTAAAGGGTTAAATAATTAGGCAAAAATAACGTTAGGCAAAAAGAGAAACATTGATTATAGAGTTTCATTTGTTATAAGTAATACGATGACATTTGAAAGGTGTAGGAGATCGAGTGGCATAAGGGGAAAAAAGAAAGAGGTTTAGAAAGACTTGAAAGAAAGAAAAAATTGTTTGGGAGTCTCATTCTTAACCATATTCATGTATCAAATCGCTAACTATTCAACATTAAATAATGAACTGCATCAGCTATTTTAGTATTGGTTAAGAAGTCACACGTTTTTTCTCCATATAGAAAAGTTTCAATGCAGGGCACGGATTATACAGATATCGTATAAGTTCTCAGCAAATGTGCACATATTGACTTCATTCCAGAAAGTAATGCGACGACGTTTCATGTAGTCCACAGAGACATAACGGGGATTTAATAATGTTACGTCTAAATAGATGTTCATTTAAGGCTCTACATTTTATGTTTAAAATATTTTAATGGTTGCTTTAAAAATAAGTAGGTCTCATTTGTACAAGAGCTTAGTAATATATATTTTTATTTATTTATATTTATTTTTACCGCTGACACAGTGTTTGAGTGCGGACAAATCTTGACGAGAGTCGAAAAAACACAGTAATATATATTTTTTTCATTAAGATTTCACCAATAGATGAGTGTAACTAGATACAAATAAAGGGATAAAGATATCAACTCCAAATTTTGCACATTGGAAATTGAGAACATTTTCTACAAAGTTGAATGTAAATCATTCTACGGTGACACTCGGACACTTCTGGGCTGCACAGGCAAAGTATGTAAACATTTTTGTTTTTCTTTTGAATATAATTTTTTTATGGCTATATTGATTTAAAAATAAATACTTGTATTAAGATTTCATAAAAAGGCGTATATCTGTAGAATAATATGATTGCTAACTGCTCGATATCAAAAACATGCATGTTGTTTACCAAAAGCTTATACTGCATGTGCAAGACATGTATTAAACAAGTATCACATTTAACATAACAAACGTTAGCTTTGCCATACCAATTTCCCCATTCAAATATTGTAAAACTTTTTTTCTGAATTTCACATGGGTATAAAGATACGATCTTCAAACCTTTGTAACCTACAGACACTTAAATGGACGGTATTTGGGAATTAATGAACATTCCATCGACCTTCAGCTGATATCACGGGTTCTCAATAAGATCAATGTGTCAATCTGTCACCACAGATTGAGCGGACATAAATACAAGTTTACTTATTTTTATGCGCTGTTCATGCATAACATGCCATTACGATACTGAGCAACCAGAAATGAATATGTATTGACTGCATGTTCTATTGAGGTTACCTGTTTAACGATTTTCACTGATGAAAGTAGATACAATGTATTTTTATATTGTGTCATGTTATGAAATTTTATTTTAGAATGATATTGCTCATTCAATGATAATTTTTCTAATCTTAGATCAAATCCAATAAAATTGCTATGATGTATTAAAATATGATTTATTTGTTCATATTCATATGTTTTACCAAAATCAATAAATGATCAAGAAATAAGCAAAATTGTAAGTGTTCTGTAAGAAGTGCCTCTGAGTGTATAGCAGATATATAATGTTTTAAAACAGATGCCGAATGCTTAGTTCAATATGCACAACAATATCAACAAAATACCGTTCCAAAACTATTAGTTTACACATGTACTTGGTATAAAGCGTCACATAATTCCTCCTTTGCTTAATATGTATATTCTGAACATTATTACGCAATAGACAATTAAAACAAAAGTAACTTGTACTAAACAATTTGAACTTATGATGCATTTAAAGGAAAACCACTTCAAACTAAATTTATTTGTTTATTAAGCATATAATAAAGATTTATGATGTGCACATAATATAATTTACTACATTTTAATTTGTTTTATAAATACATGTATATAATAAAGAATTATGATGTGTATATAATATCACTAAAGATACCCGGAAATAGTAAAACATATAAAGATATTAGTAAAAATAAAAATACAATAATAACACATCAATGGCACAAACTTTCTAAAATTATAAAACAAATATAAAAGAAAAAGAAATCAAAGAGATCTGCCTTGTGCCTGACTCATACCTACAACCATTGGAATATAAAGCTGGCACTTTGTTCTTCCCTGGCAACAGGAAAGTATTGAAATTTGCATCGGCCTTAAAAAGGCAAACAATTGACTATACGAAAGACGTAATTCACACGAGCCACTGTGCCACAAAACTGTAATGTACATAAAAGATAAAATAACAATAAGAAACTGATTTCCATAAAAAATTATTATAATAAATAGGGATGCAAGAGGTAAACCGGTTAACCTACCGAAACGACCAGTTAACCGGTTACATTTTCGGAAAAAGGTTAACCTGCAAAAAAATATTTGATTATTTTTTTTCATTGAATAATTCTTACGATTTTACTTTTTTCGCGTGACATACTGCCAACTTGCACTGGCGACTAGTTAGAACAACATGCCACATGATCGACGGTAATAAATAACGTGTCAACAATCAAAGTAATAAAACAATTAATCAATACCTTTGTGATAACAAATAGGCGGTAATAAATGACACTATTGTTTTTTTTACTCGCTAAAATTTAACTAGCGAACTGCGGTGAGTGTGAGCTTTTAGCGAAGACGTAATTGACACGTTTATTGAACTCTCGATAAAAAACAGTTGAGACATTAGAAGGCTTATTTTGATGTTTTGTTTACCAATACCCAACACTGATTGCTCGCAAAAATACCGTGTTTATAAGTAACATTTTTATCAAGAATTGCATCCGTAATCTTGACGAGTTAACGTCCTTTTGTTTATATATAAATTAATATAATTATGATAACATTACGTCTAATGATTCCACCATTACCGTCCGATGACAGTGTTATTAAAGAAAGCAAATTATTAACTTAAAAATTAAAACAAAATGAACACACCATTTTTGTGAGCGATACGACGCGAACGTAAAATAAGCGGCCCAACCAAAAATAAGTTATTAACACGTGAAAATGAACATTGTGTAGTTTTTAAATTTTTTACCCCTGTGCATGTACGCAGGAAAACTAAATAAAATATATAGCATACATTTACAAAATTATTAAAATAAATTATACAAAACATTTTATTACGAAACTGGCATGTTATCAATGCAAGCGATATCAAATATGAAATAACTTTTGTTTCTACAGAGCTGTTCGAGCGGTATGAAATTTTTTACATACTCTAAATACGTTTCACTACTTAAGGCGTTTTGGTTAACCGGTTAATAACCAGTCACGGGAAAAGGTTAACCGGTTAATGATTTTTGTAACCTCTTGCATCCCTAATAATAAATATTATACAATAAATAAAACCACAACATGCAGTAACTGTAAGAAGCGAATGCCCCCAGAGCAATAACTCTTCAAATCCACATGGCAGAGTTATGGTTCTTGTATTCAGAATTCTGCACATCCCCAGTATGTCTCTATCATTATATGGAATTTCATTGAATCCTTTCAAAACTTCTCAACTAATACACCACATCACACAAAAAGGGCGGACATGCAGAAGGACAGGAGATGAGATTGACTTTATATCTCCCTTTGGGGGCATACAAATACAGCAGACATGTAACTAAATTGAGATACAATGAATTGCAGGAAAAAGTTACTAATTTATAGTAAGATATGTTGATTGTAAACACACAACTATCAACCAATTGCACGGAAATACAAAATAAATATCCAAACAGTCTGTTTAAAAATTACATCAATGCTTAAAATAACAAAACATTTATTTACGAAAACACAAACTCACAAAAATTTCTGACGTTGATACACCTAATAATAGCAACAATACACTTAATAATAATAATAATATTATTATTGTTAAACATACAATAATAATTATTATTAAAATAGAAGTATTATTGTATGTATAAACAATACATGGTAAAACACATTGGCAAATAAAGCTGTTTATTTGTACTGAACTTACTCTCAGCAAGCCCCATGCTTGGTTCTTAGGCTAAAAGGTGCCACAACAAATGTCTGATACATATAATATTTTGTATATATATATTTTTTTTTATTTGATATTTTTATGGTATTTTTTAACTTTCTTAGTTTTAAACTTGAAAGTCTACATACAGGGCACAGATGAAATGAAAATTGCTGATGTAAAGTTCTAAACCCTCACTTTTTCTATATATATCTATTATATTCAATTAATATATGCCAATACATGGGTAATACATGTATACTGATTATTGAATTAATTGAATAATCAGTATAAACATATTCAAGTCTAACAAGCTTACAATACAAAAAAGCAGTTATGCTATTTAAAGATTTACTTTGAAGTGTACCATGGCAACTCAGGGGTCTTGCTGATGCAAAATTAACTATATTAACCCGATTTTCCTTACATTGTAAACATAAATTTGTTTTGGGCTTTATGGAATGGAAATTAATTAAGAAAAAGTGGCAGCTGAGAATAATTTTCTCCAACCAAATGAGTAAAATTGTTTCTTTTGGACTGCAACTGCCATTAGCATTTTTCCTGACTAATATAAGGGTTGCAGATCGTACCTATACAATTTCTAAAATAAGCATCATTTATCACCAATTAGGGAATTTTTGTAAACATTAATAAATGAACTAAACAAACAACAGTGTTTGGTATTTATCTTTCAGTTGTACACGAGCTTTTAGGTGAGATTAATGAATATCAAATAGTGGGCTATGGAAGGATACCCTTTAAGAAATCAAGTACACCTAGTTTATATTGAGGAAAAACCATTTGAGTTAACTCAGCATGCTGTCTACTGATGCAGGTGCAGATTTGCAGTGTTCTCTGCCGCCACAATGCGTGTGATTTTCTCCGGCCGCGCTGCAATTGCCTGTACATACTGGTCGAGGTCCACCCCTAGACCGTGCAGGTTCTTCATGTAGTCCATACGCTGAGCATCAGTGAGCTTCAGTCCCTACAAGATACAGTACTTGACAAGTGGAGTTTTTGATCAAGAAACAACATCATCACCATTTGAGAAATACTTTTCTTACTAGATATTTATATGGATATATTAAATTGGGTGCAAAGAAAAAAGAATTGCAGGTAACAGATTCAGGTCCTGTGCACTGTTAATCAATCAAAGTAACTATTGATAGTCATCATTTTGCCTATCTTTTAGTAAATACCAATTTATCATTTGAATCAGGGAAAACGTAACTCAATACATGTATGAGAAGTGTTTTCAAATAATATGTCTAATGTCATATGCAACCAGCATAGCTCCAGACCGGCCTATGCATTTACCTGCTATGAACTGGAGCTACCCTGTCCACCATTCGGGCCCTGCTCTGTGAAAAGGGGGCTTCAAGCATGTGCAGGCTTATCAGGGACAACACTTTTCGCTTTCATAATATTTTTCGTTTCAAAAAAGTTGTTTAGGCGGAAACAGTCGTCCCTGATTAGCCTGTACTGACTGCACAGGCTTATCTGGGACAACACTTTACGCACATACATTAAGCCAAATTTTCTCAGAACGCAATCATTTAGTCACACAAGATTTTGCAGCTTCATTAGAGGACAGGGTAGCTCCTGACCAGATCACCTGGATGCGTTGGCTGGTCAGGACCAGATCACCTGGATGCGTTGGCTGGTCAGGACCAGATCACCTGGATGTGTTGGCTGGTCAGGACCAGATCACCTGGATGCATTGACTGGTCAGGACCAGATCACCTGGATGCGTTGGCTGGTCAGGACCAGATCACCTGGATGCGTTGGCTGGTCAGGACCAGATCACCTGGATGCGTTGGCTGGTCAGGACCAGATCACCTGGATGCGTTGGCTGGTCAGGACCAGATCACCTGGATGCGTTGGCTGGTCAGGACCAGATCACCTGGATGCGTTGGCTGGTCAGGACCAGATCACCTGGATGCATTGACTAGTCAGGACCAGATCACCTGGATGCGTTGGCTGGTCAGGACCAGATCACCTGGATGCGTTGGCTGGTCAGGACCAGATCACCTGGATGCGTTGGCTGGTCAGGACCAGATCACCTGGATGCGTTGGCTGGTCAGGACCAGATCACCTGGATGCGTTGGCTGGTCAGGACCAGATCACCTGGATGCGTTGGCTGGTCAGGACCAAATCACCTGGATGCGTTGGCTGGTCAGGACCAGATCACCTGGATGCGTTGGCTGGTCAGGACCAGATCACCTGGATGCGTTGGATGGTCAGGACCAGATCACCTGGATGCGTTGGCTGGTCAGGACCAGATCACCTGGATGCATTGGATGGTCAGGACCAGATCACCTGGATGCGTTGGCTGGTCAGGAGCTACACTGGCTGCATATAGCATAAGACCCATTTTCGCATAACGGGGCTCGTATTAATAGCGAGCACTTAAAACTTCAGAATCCTCACAGTACCTGGAGCTCCCCAAGTTTCACCGCCTCCCATTTCTTCCTCTTCTGTTCCTCTTCCTTCAACTCCAGTTCCAACTTGTGTTTCATGCCGGACAGCTCCATCTCCTGCTTGTGAGCCAACTCTTCTAAGGCTATCTTTTGCTCTGAATATCATATAATATAGATTTATTTAAAAAACATTCAATATATTATTATTTATATATCCATTTGCTATGAAAATCACAAAATATACATTTATTTTAACAACTTATCATTATTTCATTTTTTTTCTTATGCTATCATCTGCTCTGAAAATAACACAAGAGTCGTTTATTTAAAAAATATCAATATATCATGATTTATAACTCTTCTAACGCTATCTTTTGCTCTGAAAATCAATAATATACATAAATTTAAACAATTTCAATTTAGCATTATTTCGAGCTCTACCTTTGAATATGAACAGTGAGATTTAATGTCAATTGAACAAAAAAAGATGTTGTTTATATGACAAACTTTTAGCAAAGATGGACAGCCAATCAATGACTTACTTAAATGAAGACATGAACAGAGTTGAAACATGTTATATACAAGAGCACCGCCTTGCGGGTGCAGACCGCTCATCTATTTTCTTTTTAAAGGTGAAAGGACTCTCATTTTCAATCACAAAGGAGGGAGGGGTGGAGTGAAGAGGGGTGTTTAGTGTGGGGGTGTGGACATTTATTACATTATCTTCCAAAAATGCGGAAAAAAAACGCAAAAAAAACACGCAAAAACAAAAATCGGGGGGGGGGGGGGTGGGGGGGGGGGTGGGGGGGGGGTGGGGGGGGTGGATTCTTGGGTGCGATGGTTGGACGGTATTTCAAACATAAAATAATAACAATAAATATTTGTGTTTTTTAACCGTTTTAAATTCTTTTTTAAAAATTGGGGAGTGGGGTGGGTGGGGGGGGGGGGGGTATAGTGTGAGGGTGTGGTGGTCATATGTGAGATGATATTAAAAAAAAAAAAAAAAAAAAAAATTAGGGGGGTGGGTGTGGTATGTCAGGTAAGAGTAGTTTTGTCAAAGTATCAATAAAATCTAATCATAAATAAAGAAGTTATGGCAATTTTAGCCAAATTTAATAATTTGACCTTGAGAGTCAAGGTCATTCAAAGGTCAAGGTAAAATTCAACTTGCCAGGTACAGTAACCTCATGATAGCATGAAAGTATTTGAAGTTTGAAAGCAATAGCCTTGATACTTTAGAAGTAAAGTGGATCGAAACAAAATATTTAACCATATATTCAAAGTTACTAAGTCAAAAAAGGGCCATAATTCCGTAAAAATGACAACCAGAGTTATGCAACTTGTCCTTTTACTGAACCCTTATGATAGTTTGCGAGTGTTCCAAGTATGAAAGCGATATCTATGATACTTTAAGGGTAAAGTGGACCAAAACACAAAACTTAACCAAATTTTCAATTTTCTAAGTATAAAGAGCCCATAATTCCGTCCAAATGCCAGTCAGAGTTACATAACTTTGCCTGCACAGCCCCCTTATGATAGTTAATAAGTGTTGCAAGTATGAAAGCAATAGCTTTGATACTGTAGGAATAAAGTGGACCTAAACACAAAACTTAACCAAATTTTCAATTTTCTAAGTATAAAAAGGGAACTTAATTCTGTCAAAATGCCAGTCAGAGTTACATTACTTTGCCTGCACAGTCCCCTCATGATAGTTAGTAAGTGCAAGTATGAAAGCAATAGCTTTGATACTTAAGAAATAAAATGGACATAAACACAAAACTTAACAAAAAATTTCAATTTTCTAAGTATAAAAAGGGCACATAATTCTGTCAAAATGCACGCCAGAGTTATCTAACTTTGCCTGCCCAGTCCCCTCATGATAGTAAGTAAGTGTACCAAGTTTGAATGCAATAGCATTGATACTTTCTGAGAAAAGTGGACCTAAACGCAAAACTTAACCGGACGCCGACGCCGACGCCAAGGTGATGACAATAGCTCATAATTTTTTTTCAAAAGATAGATGAGCTAAAAATCCATATTAAAACTGGGACTTAAAATGTCTATAAGTAAAGGAAAAAGGTTACGGTATTATCACTGACCAAGGTCGATGCGATCTTTCTCATTCTTCAGCTTCAGGTCTGTCATCTTTTGTTCTTGCTCTTCTGATTCATACTGAAATAATATACAGGTAAACAGTGTTTGATGTACTGAAATAATATACAAGTAAACAGTGTTTGTTGTACTGAAATAATATACAGGTAAACAGTGTTTGATGTACTAAAATAAAATACAAGTAAACAGTGTTTGATGTACTGAAATAATATACAGGTTAACTGTGTTTGTTGCACTGATATAATATACAGGTAAGCAGGATTTATTGTACTGAAATAATATACAGGTAAACAGTGTTTGTTGTACTTAAATAATATACAGGTAAACTGTGTTTGTTGTACTGAAATAATTTACAGGTAAACAGGATTTGTTGTACTGAAATAATATACAGATAAACAGTGTTTGTTGTACTGAAATAATATACAGGTAAAAGTGTTTGTTGTACTGAAATACTATAAAGGTAAACAGTGTTTGTTGTACTGAAATAATATACAGGTTAACAAGATTTGTTGTACTAAATAATATACAGGTAAACCTGTGTTTGTTCACTTGGTTTTACTTAAATAATATACAGGTAAGCAAAATGTGTTGTACTGAAATAATATACAGGTAAACTGTGTTTGTTGTACTGAAATATTATACAGGTAAACAGTGTTTGTTGTACTGAAATAATATACAGGTAAACAGTGTTTGTTGTACTGAAATAATATACAGGTAAACAGTGCTTATTGTACTGAAACACTATACAGATTAACAGCATTTGGTGTACTGAAATAATGTACAGGTAAACAGTGTTTGTTGTATTGAAATAATATATAAGTAAGCAATAATTGCACTGAAATAATATTCAGGTGAGCAGCATCTGTTTATTGAAATAATGTACAGGTAAGCATCACTTTAAGACTTTGTGTACTAAAATAATATACAGGTAAGCAGCATTTGTTAGCACAGAAATAACAAACAGAAATGTAGGGATACCAGAATAAGCATACCACAAATGTGGAAATAAAATCTCGATTCACAAGCACAAATGTACATGTTTTATTGTAAAGACAAGACTTAATTCATCACCTTGATGCAGTTCTCAATAGTTGCTACATTGTACCTTAGTAAAACTGAAGCGTGTTTAAAAAAAATTTAATAGCCTAAAACAGGGCTAAATTCATGTGCATAAAGTGTCTTCCCAGATAAGCCTGTTCAGTTTACACAGGCTAATCGGCGACAACACTTTCCCTTTTTATGGCATTTTTTGTTTTAAGGAAATCTCTTCTTAGCAAAAATCCAGTTTATGAGGAAAGTGTCTGCCCTGATTAGCCTGTGCATACTGCACAGGTTAATCTGGGACCAAACGTTAAGCAATTGCATTGAGCCCTGTTTTCCTAGAGTGCTGCTCAAATGAAAATGAGTCGTGTTCTGAGAAAACTGGGCATAATGCATGTGCGTAAAGTGTTGTCACAGATTAGCCTGTGCAATCCACACAGGCTAATCAGGGACGACACTTTCTGCTTTTATGACATTTTTCGTTTAAATGAAGTCTCTTCTTAGCAAAAATCCAATTTAGGCGACGGTGTCGTTCCTGATTAGCCTGTGCAGACTTCACAGGCTAATCTGGGACGAAACTTTACGCACATGCATTTTGCACAGTTTTCTCAGAACGCGACTCAAATAATGTCCACAAATATACTCATACTGTTAAGTAACTTACAGCCATCTTGAGTCTGGTCCGCACTTCAATGGCCCCGTCGTGTAGCTTCTGCAGTTTCTCGTGGGCAAAGTACCCCCGGAACACTACCTTGGAGATGTTATAGCCAATGGACTTGGCCCTCTCAGTGAGCTGAGGGAAGCTGGACAGGTTGTTCAGCTGTCCAGAGTTCTCTATAAACTCTATGTACCTTGAAGGTTACATGTATGGACGGTGAGGTCAAGGTCATATTCAAAACAAATTCTATACCTCATCACTTGTGTTCAAAATTATCAAAGTTAGTTATCAAAATTATGACACACAACAGTATCACCTAAACAGATATTTTCAAGAAACTCTATGGGAAGTATTAATGGGCAAATGAACAGCTGCATACATTTTGTGGTATTTTGAGGCACGTTGTTGCAATTCTTAAACTAGAAATGGCGCGGCAGAGGCCGACGCGTATCCCCACGCCGAATATTTGACCTAGGTGTGCCCCAGGGTTGGTAATGGGGCCATGCATAGCTGAGATTGACCGTATTGTCATAAGAGAAGTTCATCATCAATTAGAAGTGAATTGGTGTAGAAATGAAGAAGTTATAGTAAAAGGCAATTTTGGGTGGGTGTGACATATGTGGGCAGGGCGCCCCAGGGTTGGTAATTGTGCCATGCATAGTTGAGATTGACCGTATTGTCATAAGAGAAGTTCAGTATCAATTTGAAGTGAATCGGTGTAGAAATGAAGAAATTATAGTAAAAGGCAATTTTGGGCGGGTGTGGTCTATGTGGGCGGGGCCCCAGGGTTGGTAATGGGGCCATGCATAGTTGAGATTGACCGTATTGTCATAAGAGAGGTTCAGTATCAATTTGAAGTGAATCGGTGTAGAAATGAAGAAATTATAGTAAAAGGCAATTTTGGGTGGGTGTGGTCTATGTGGGCGGGGCGCCCCAGGGTTGGTAATGGGGCCATGCATAGTTGAGATTGACTGTTTTGTCATAAGAGAAGTTCAATATCAATTTGAAGTGAATCGGTGTAGAAATGAAGAAATTATAGTAAAGGCAATTTTGGGTCGGTGTGGTCTATGTGGGCGGGGCCCCAGGGTTGGTTATGGGGCCATGCATAGTTGAGATTGACCCTAATGTCATAAGAGAAGTTCAGTATCAATTTGAAGTGAATCCGTGTAGAAATGAAAAAATTATAGTAAATGGAATTTTTTGGTGGGTGTGGCCTATGTGGGCGGGCGCCCCAGGGTTGGGATTGGGGCCATGCATAGTTGAGATTGACCCTAATGTCATAACAAAAGTTCAGTATCAATTTGAAGTGAATCCGTGTAGAAATGAAAAAATTATAGTAAATGGAAATTTTTGGTGGGTGTGGCCTATGTGGGCGGGGCGCCCCAGGGTTGGGAATGGGGCCATGCATGGTTCAGTTTGACCGTATTGTCATAAGAGAGGTCCAGTATCAATTTGAAGTGAATCGGTGTAGAAATAAAGAAGTAAATGTAAAATAACCTAAAAAAATGAGTGATAATTTCTGACGCGGCCCCACCCCAACTGCTATAACTTTTGACCCAGGGGTCAGATCAAAATTCCAAATAGTGCAGGGTCGCACATATGCTCATAGCTACCATGTGTGTAAGTTTCAAGGTTCTAGTGCTTTTAGTGTAGGAGGAGATAGTGGCCAGGACGGACGGACAGACAGACGGACGGACGGCGGAGATAACCAAAATATCCCCACCTTTTTTTCAAAAAGCGTGGGGATAACAAAAACAAACAAATACCGGTATATGGTAAAAATGTATTATTACATTTTGGTAAAATTGTGGGGATTTTTTTACCATAAATTATGTGTATGTACCATGAAATTTAAAACAGTGCTAACTTAATATTATTTATAAAGGGTCTTCATAAACGACAATATTGTAGTTGTACAGTTACCAGTATAAGAATTACATGAATATATTGATTACTTACGTATTTTTAGCAGCAAAGGCGACAGTGTCTGCACACACACAACTGGTAAAATAAATAAATGTGTCTTGTTTTGAGAAAACTGGGTATAATGCATGTGCGTAAAGTGTTGTCCCAGATTAGCCTGTGTAGTCCGCACAGGCAAATCAGGGACAACACTTTCCACTTAAACTAGATTTTTGGTAAAAAGGGACTTCCTCTAAACAAAAAATACCATTAAAGCGGAAATTGTCGTCCCTGATTAGCCTGTGCGGACTGCACAGGCTAATCTGGGACGACACTTTACGCACATGCATTTTGCCAAATTTTCACGGAACAAGACACACATTATTAACAACTAATTACATGCAATTTTTAGAAAGTTTGTTGCAGTTTTAAGAACAGTTCAAACACATGTGTCCTCTTGTAACAGTCATTGACAAAAGCTATTCTGCCATTAAACTCAAATCCTTTACACTATTGCGTTAAAAATTCATTCTGATTAACAATAAAATAGGCAAACAATTGTGTATTTTGGGCTGATAAGTGCTGACTGCGTCAAATTCCCTCCACCAACCGATCCCACCTTTAATATACCACACAAAAATTCAAAACACTCTCAATTGAGCCAAACTTTACAATCTTAGATGCATATGCACTACAAAGTATGTAAAAGACCATAACATTAACTTACTTTACAAAATCTGCAATAGGATCTTTAGTGGCTTCTAGCTGTAATATTTGAAATCAAGTGAAGAAATGAATATTAGTTAAAACAAATACTGTATGCCTCATTCCATTTCTTTCTTTGAGCCACATGACTCTTAACTTAAAAGTCTTAAATATCCTTTACAGACAGTGGATATACCCAAAACAAGACTATTGCCAAGTAATATATGTCCCCTACTGGCTCCACCATTGTCAGAATTTTTTATTTTATTTGTTGCCATAGCAACCAGAATTCTTGATGTAGGAAAAAAATTAAATGACATGCATAATCTCCTTATTGCCATCTGTCCATATTTCAAATTTCATGAAAAAATATGAAGAACTTTTAAAGTTATCGCAGGATCCAGAAAACTGTGACGGACTGACAGACTGATGCACAGAGCGCAAACCATAAGTCCCCTCCGGTGAAACAGGTAGGGGACAATAAGAAGCAAACGCAGATACAACTACATAATATACATGATGTTGCTGTAAAGTATATTTGAAATGAAACACACTGAATAATAAATAAATACTTGTAAAGACAAATTACTCCAAACCCTTAAGGCAAAGTGTATAGATGGCCCCAAACAAGTTATTAACTGTTTGCTGTATGAACATGTCAATAGCACAAATAAAGAATTACTTTGGTGAATCTAAAAATGAAAATAGAGGTTCAATTGCTAAGTAATTTCTTTCAAAGAACAAACTGGCTGTCTTCATTTATGCATTGTTAGCTAAGACTAAATATTTTTTTAAACTATACTGGTAAATTTAAGGATGATATTTCAATTTTGTTAATCCTTTCCCCCAAAAGAAGCGAAACCAGCAACCAGCATAAAACCAGAACAGCCTGCGAGTAACTCGCAGTCTGTTCAGGTTTGTATGCTGTTTGCTGCTCATCAGTAACTAAGGTTTGAAAATGAAGCCTTTAAAACTTGAATTTAGTAAGAAAGGTATTTAATGAAATGTAACATTTTAAAGGACTAAAAATGTGTAACAAGAGCACTGCTAAAAATACGTTTCTAAGTGGAAAAGGGTTAAATACGTATCTAAGTGGTGAAGGGTTAAAAAGTGCCATACCATGAGGTCAATGTCAGTAAGCTCGTAGAAGATCATGAGCTTCACTCTGATAAGTGCGTCATCAGCTGTCCGTACCTCGTCCACCTGTAGGAAAGTCATCAGAACGTCACAATGAACTACACAAACATGCTGCACTTTTAGCCCTTTCCAACTAAGAAGCAAAGTAAAAATGGCTAAATGCAACCAGCATTAAACCAGAGTAGCCTGCGACTAATTCACAGTCTGTTCAGGTTTAATGCTGTTTGCTGCTCATCAGTATCTTAGGGATGGAAATGAAGCCTTTAAAACTAGGATTTGTTATTAAGAAAGGTCTTCAATTAAATTTTATTTTCTAAGGAACTACAAACGCCTCAAACTGCATAATATCCGAGTAGTAATGGGTTAAGCAATATTTAAAAAAAAAACATCCTATAGTTTTATCCAATAATAGCTTCAAAATAAAAATGAACATTTTTTAAATAAAAACATCAGCTGTGACTTTACAATTGTACACACATTATAGTAGAACTGATCCGGTATGATCTGTAGACGTTCAAATTTATTCTGGTTTGGAATAAGTCGAGTCTTGTTGTCAGGGTCTGTGCCGTGCCATGAGAATTTGTGTAGCCTGAAAACGACAACAATTCTGAAGCAAAACAATAGCAGCCATTATTTCTTTAAAGAAGACATTCACAACATACATTTAACTGCTATTGTTACCATGTCTATAGATCCTGCCAAAAAATATAGTATTCCAGATTGAACATGATTCACATACTCAAACAAATATTTGTTAATGCAAAAATGACAAACAGTTATATAACTTTAAATATTTGTTGTTGTTTTTTTTAATTTGTACATACATGGTATTAACCATTAAGAGTTGTTTCAGTTTTGTAACAGATTAATGTATGTATAGCATTCCTCATAAAGTCTTACCATTCATGGGCCATTGGCATAAACATTGTGGGTCCATACTTGATGTAACGCTTCACCTTATTGGTTGACGCGTCCTGGCTGTACACTACCAAGGCTTCGTTAGCATCCAATGAAATCATGTCTTGCTTGGTTATGCTTTTGTATGCAAGTGTGTTCAGAAACATAACACATGGTCTGAAAATCAAAAGACACTATCATTATCATATCTTAATAATAATGTTATATACATAGCATATCCAATGAATATTACATCATTCTATAACTACTTCAAACAATAAGTTGGTTAACATATTGAACAAATATTAGTATTTTAATACCATATCTGATTTTAGAGTAAAAAACAAGGGACAAAATTGTCACAAAACCAGGTTTTCATTGTGAAAAAAAAATCTGATAAAGGGAGAAAACTCAAACTGAACTTTTGATATGACCAAAAAAAATTAACCCCCTTTGTAAGTTTTTTTTTTTTTTAAATCTATTTTTAGTCGTGGCGACCTTGACATTGGAGATATTGACGTGAATCTTTCGTGGGACACACCGTCCCATGATGGTGAACAAATGTGCCAAATGATTTTAAAATCTCACAATGAATGACATAGTTATGGCCAGGACAAGCTCATTTATGGCCATTTTTGACCTTTGAACTCAAAGTGTGACCTTGACCTTGGAGATATCGACGTAATTATTTCGCGCGACACACCGTCCAATGATGGTGAACAAATGTGCCAAATGATTTTAAAATCTGACGATGAACGACATAGTTATGGCTCGGACAAGCTCATTTATGGCCATTTTTGACCTTTGAACTCAAAGTGTGACCTTGACCTTGGAGATATCGACGTAATTATTTCGCGCGACACACCGTCCAATGATGGTGAACAAATGTGCCAAATGATTTTAAAATCTGACAATGAACGACATAGTTATGGCCCGGACAAGCTTATTCCGCCAGCCCGCCAGCCCGCCAGCCAGCCAGCCAGCCCGCCAGCCAGCCAGCCCGCCAGCCAGCCAGCCCGCCCGCATTCGCCAATCTAATAACCAGTTTTTTCCTTCGGAAAACCTGGTTAACAAAACATCAACCACATTGAATTAAAAACATCAATTATTAGGATGAGTAGCTATCATCCCTTATTGTTTTTAGTGACACAGTCTTGAATTTGGAATTTATTGGGACATGCTCAGCTAGTTGGGCTAATGTCCGTTGGAACTAGACAAATCTTTTGCAAATAAATTATTAGGATGAGTAGATATCATCACTTGTGTTTTTATAATGGCTGTCATGCCAGGCTATATCCTCAATCTTATTTACTTACCCGTGCTAATGCTCTATGCAACCGTCTCTATGTTAACTTACCTATGGCATGCTTATGCTCTTTGCGACCGTTTCTATGTTTACTTACCCATGCTTATGCTCTATCTGACCGTCTCTATGTTTGACAACCAAGTACTCATTCTGATTGGCGGTGTACCTCTGTAGTACCGTCATACGCTCACGAAACAAAAACAGCTGAATAAAAATAGATTTATTATTTTTCATGAATAAATATTTTTCCTCCATGATTGGCCATGAAGGGATGAAATGAAACCAAATTTATTAAATAATGGTGTATGATATTACAGTTCTAATATTAATAAAAACAACTTTTGCTAATGGACTGCTAAAGCTCTATTCAGTCTAACATATTATGATCAGGTTAGTAGAGCTGGGGTTTAAAAATCTGTTAAACACCACTTGCCCTGAAGGGATGACCTTGCTTACTTTGTAGCTTCTAACATTTTATGTTTTGTCAGTCATTCTTACTTAGACATTATTTCTTCTCAATATTAATTAGGAATATCAAGCTACTTTGATATTTTGTGAGAAAATAAAGGGCGTCAATGTTCAAATAAATCCCAACCCCGAACATTGACTGGTTACTGTAATAAACACAACATTGTATGCATTGACACAATCTTATAATGTGGCCCCCAAGACAAGCACCTTATCCTGTTACAAAATAAAGTGGCAGACTAGACTAATAATTTGTTAACTCTATTGGGCGAGTATTTTGGACATCACAGGGCTCCCCCTGGCTCAAAATTTTCCTTAGTAAAATTTACCGTAGAACATCGAATTTCTTCACATTTTATCACTTTAATGAGGTTTTATGAAGAAAGTTTTAGACAAATGAAAATGTCTAATTTTCTAATTTGTAGCCATTTGGTAATTTGGCACATGGCACAGCAGGTCCTGCATTATAAGTGCCCAGATGAAAATTTTAGTCACCACTTTGAGAAGGAATTGGATTTTAACACCCCTGTAGTGGATAATACAATTACAGGACTGGAAATAGACATACCCTTTTCGGACCATCTTCAATTCTTGCTTGCCCTTCATGATTATACACCAGTGCCTGCACACAAAAAAATAAATAAAGCAAGTGTTGATTTTTCCGGCTTATCAGAACGATGCAAACAATATAACAATTTTATGAATAAGTTTGATGATACAAGTCAGTACAGTATTAAAGGCAAATATAGAAAAGAATTTAATCGCATGATGATGTGCCATTGTGCAGAAGAGTATGTCAGTCTCAAGAACAAAACTTGTAAGCAGCAGCAATCATATCATCGGTCTACATCTTTATCAGTCTCATTCTCATACACAGTGTTTTTTTTTGTTCAAATTTATTTCCGGTATGAAACCCATTCCGAATGAATAAAAGTATATATTTTTCGCAAATGGGACATAAAAATTCCAATAAAAATGAGTCAAAACATTTAATTTCAAATGCAGCTCTATAAGCTGAACCTTAGTATTTTTTTAGCAAAATATCAACAACACCAATTAACCAATTCAATCAAAGAAACCCGTCCCCATTTCCAAAATTGTGAAAAAAACAACACTGTTACAAGTTTATCTTCAAGTTCAATGCGTGTCACAAGTGAAAAGAGGTTACCGCACCCGCACTGGCCGCAGGGAAGTATTGCGATTGTATGATGAATTAAAGTCTTTACTTTGTCTTTAACCGTTAATAACATTAATTAACCTGCTCTCCAACATTCAATGTTCTCCAGCCGACCGTCATATTGGTTCTTGTATACAAATATGTCAATATATTTAAGCGACGATTTCACAATCTTATTATTTATAGCGTTTACATGTTGTTGTTGTTTGTTTTGAAATACGCACGGTTACTTGCCTTGAGGTTACAATATACTAAATATTTTGGAGTGCTATACTCTCTCAAAACATGAACATCATTTATAAGAAGAAGCAATTCTCTGTAGGGGCACTTGCCACGGCTTTAATTTAGAATGTTTCTTTGTGCATGTGGTAGGGAAAACATTGATGTTTAACAGAAATTTACTCTTTTGCATGAAGGTTGGAGACTACATGAGACTTTGACAGATGGCGGGAAACCCTTCTCAACTGATACGAAGCCGGTAAATAGATGGCCATAAAACAGTAACCGCTGATTCGCGTCGAGTTCTTTCTTGCATAACGTATGACCCCCCCCCCCCTTTTTATTGTTTAAATCATTGCGGCTTGGAATGCTCTTTAAGAAAAGGTGTGGTAAGCGGATGTCTATGCGCAAAAGTTTGACTTTATTTTTTGTTAAAGTTATTGCTTTCACATTGAATTTGTGTAGGAAATCTTTGAGTATTTTGGGCGAGGTATAAAACCCGGAAATATCCGGAAATCTTTATGGTAAAACCCGGAACCGATATAAATGGTTATAACTTCATCATTATTCGTCCGATATTAATTATAATGGTACCGTTGTAAAGAAGATCCTCTACAGATTCTAACCATATCAAAATATTTTATGGCAGGGTCGTAGTCGGCCTGTAAATCGCGGACAAAGTCGGCCTGTTTTAACGTTTTTTTTTACACACGCTAATGCCGAAAAGAAAACCCGGAACCGATATAAATGGTTATAACTTCATTATTATTCGTCCGATATTAATTATAATGGTACCGTTGTAAAGAAGATCCTCTACAGATTCTAACCATATCAAAATATTTTATGGCAGGGTCGTAGTCGGCCTGTAAATCGCGGACAAAGTCGGCCTGTTTTAACGTTTTTTTTTACACACGCAAATGCCGAGAAGAAAACCCGGAACCGATATAAATGGTTATAACTTCATCATTATTCGTCCGATATTAATTATAATGGTACCGTTGTAAAGAAGATCCTCTACAGATTCTAACCATATCAAAATATTTTATGGCAGGGTCGTAGTCGGCCTGTAAATCGCGGACAAAGTCGGCCTGTTTTAACGTTTTTTTTTACACACGCAAATGCCGAAAAGAAAACCCGGAACCGATATAAATGGTTATAACTTCATTATTATTTGTCCGATATTAATTATAATGGTACCGTTGTAAAGAAGATCCTCTACAGATTCTAACCATATCAAAATATTTTATGGCAGGGTCGTAGTCGGCCTGTAAATCGCGGACAAAGTCGGCCTGTTTTAACGTTTTTTTTTACACACGCAAATGCCGAGAAGAAAACCCGGAACCGATATAAATGGTTATAACTTCATTATTATTCGTCCGATATTAATTATAATGGTACCGTTGTAAAGAAGATCCTCTACAGATTCTAACCATATCAAAATATTTTATGGCATGGTCGTAGTCGGCCTGTAAATTGCGGACAAAGTCGGCCTGTTTTAACGTTTTTTTTACACACGCAAATGCCGAGAAGAAAACCCGGAACCGATATAAATGGTTATAACTTCATCATTATTCGTCCGATATTAATTATAATGGTACCGTTGTAAAGAAGATCCTCTACAGATTCTAACCATAGCAAAATATTTTATGGCAGGGTCGTAGTCGGCCTGTAAATCGCGGACAAAGTCGGCCTGTTTTAACGGTTTTTTTTACACACGCAAATGCCGAGAAGAAAACCCGGAACCGATATAAATGGTTATAACTTCATTATTATTCGTCCGATATTAATTATAATGGTACCGTTGTAAAGAAGATCCTCTACAGATTCTTACCATATCAAAACATTTTATGGCAGGGTCGTAGTCGGCTTGTAAATCGCGGACAAAGTCGGCCTGTTTTAACGGGTTTTTTTACACACGCAAATGCCGTAAAGAAAACCCGGAACCGATATAAATGGTTATAACTTCATTATTATTCGTCCGATATTAATTATAATGGTACCGTTGTAAAGAAGATCCTCTACAGATTCTAACCCTATGAAAATATTTTATGGCAGGATCGTAGTCGGCCTGTAAATCGCGGACAAAGTCGGCCTGTTTTAACGGTTTTTTTTTACACACGCTAATGCCGTAAAGAAAACCAGGAACCGATATAAATGGTTATAAATGCATTATTATTCGTCCGATATTAATTGTAATGGTACCGTTGTAAAGAAGATCCTCTACAGTTTCTAATAATGTTAAAATATTTTATGGCAGGGACAGTGTTAACCTGTAAATCGCTGTGCGGTAAAAGTTGACCGAAAAATACCGTGTTTTTTTTAACACAGAACAATGTCTTGAGGAAAACACGGAAAAGCTAAAAGGGGTTATAAAAGCATCCTTTTCCCAACCGACCATACATTTTTGGTACCGTTGTTACGGTATTGTTCCACTGTTTCTAAATATGTAAAAAATATTGTGAGAAAGCATAATATGAAATAAGGCGAAGCATCAAAGCGAAAATGGTTATAAATGCATTATTATTCGTCCGATATTAATTATAATGGTACCGTTGTAAAGAAGATACTCCACACTTATTAACCATGTCAAAATAAATTATGGCAGGGTCAGAGTCCGCCTGTAAATCCCGGTCAAAGTCAGCCTGTTTTAACGGGTTTTTTTACACACGGAAATGCCTTAAGGAAAACCCGGAAAAGGTAAACGGGGTTATAAAACAGTATTATTGACTCGATATTAATTATAATGGTATTGTAGTACAGGAAAACCTCCACAGTTTCTAACCATCTAAAAATATTTTAAGGCAGGTTCAGATTCAGCCTGTAAATCGCGGTCAAAGTCGGCCTATTTTAACGTTTTTTACACGCGCAAATGCCTATAGGACTACCCGGAAAAGGTGATAAAATTTTCACTTTCCCAACCGACCATACATTATTTGATACCATTGTAATGTAAACAATGGACCTATTCCTACGGCCGTGTTAATACCAATATGAAAAGATGCCATATCAATCCACAACCCCTGGGTAGGTAGATGGGCACCTTAGACCACTAAGTAACTATGTCTGTTACTGCTACTTTTGACATTGATATTACCAGTTAAATGTCAATTTCGTGACATGGTTCATGCAATACCCTGAAATTTTCCGGGGACACAGTAACAACAACTGCCAATTAAGGATACAATGGTCGCGATCACAGGTTAGTGCCACCCTTGTATATCTGCTCTTGGCATGTTGTTCTTACTTACTGTCAATCGAAGATTTGGGTCTTGGGTAGATATACAGCTTGTTGTCAAACCGTTCCGATCCGAATACTTAAATAAGAAGTTTTTTGTTAAGAAAAAAATCATAACTGCAATACAAGTCTAGCTTTGATCACGATATAAATCATATAAACATTTTATGAATCGGTGTTGATATAAAGTGTGTTAATTGACCTTGTGCTCGAATTGTTGTGTTTGATTTTATTTACTAACAATGCCTTTAGTAGTGGGACATAGCCAGACAAAGTACTTGTCTGATTATTTGTGTAAGGGATCGTACACAGTGTTCTCGTATTCTGGATATAAAACGCTCCAATTTATGTACGAGAGGGACGTTTTTGAAGTTGCGCCTTTCTTTTCGGTAAGTACTGTGCACAGTACATATATATATATATATTATGATATGATTATATATTGTATATATGGGTAGATTGCTCACTATGTATTGTTCACGATGTCTATACATAGTTATTTACGGGTGCATACAATCACCGCAAAGTACCGAAAAGCATCGAATAGCACCGAAAAGCACCGAAAATACACTCAATTTCTCGCTATATATATGCAATATATCGTTTCTAGTGTGTGTTAACGGGTTTAATTAGTTAATTAATGGTTATATGATTGTATGTCTATACTACAAAATTGGATAAATATCGGCAATATACCGACCGAAATGCTTTTCCTGTGAAGACCGAAAAGCACTCAATTTCTCGCTATATATATATATATATATATATATATATATATATATATATATATATATATAGTTCCTATAAACGGATTTAAATTAAATAAAAGTTAAGAAAAACATGTGTGGAAAAATACCAAATAAGCCAGATACTTCATTCTGATTTCGTAAATACTGTACAGATCTTAAATTTACGGATCATTGTAATTTCCTGCAACGATATCTATTCATACGACACACGAACACTAACACGGATCTTAATTAAGCAGACAAATGCTTCTGCTATTCATAAATTCACACGAGCCGCACTTTTATAAAGGATAATAACTGAATATACACTTATTGACAGAGATCAACGCAAATGTATATTATGTAACCTAAATGACATCGAGGATGAATTTCACTTTGTTCTTAAATGTCCTTATTATAATGATGTTAGGAATGCATTAATTCCGAAATATTATAGAATCCGACCGAATATGTTCATGTTTATTAAACTACTTAATAGCACAAACAAAACTGTATTAAGAAAGCCAGCCATGTATTGTTTAACATGCTTTAAAATAAGAGAAAATGTCATATATATGTAGTGTTAAATAGAAGTACATTTTTCACAAAAAAATAAGGTCAGAAATATGTAACTGTATCTATATTTTTGTAAACCTATATGCATAACATTGTGTGACCACTGTGTATTAAACCCATCCATGTACCATTCTCACGAAATATGTCCACGAAGTATATTTCGTGTTTATTTAGATTATTTATTCTTTAAAATTATGTGTGTTTTTGTGTGTACTTCAACGCATGCTGTTATTTATATGTATGTTAATAACGATGAGCTTCACATGCTTAAGTCAAAAATAAACTATTCTGTTTTGTTCTGTAATATTTGCAAATGCAGCAGCATCATACTAAAACAATCCCAGAAAAAAAAAGAATATCAACCGACATGACCGACAGAAATGATTCGATGCACGATGTGAATCAAAATTTAGTTTAAGTAATACGACACAAAGAAATTTTTTTAGTTTACGGATCATTTCGGCTTAGAGGACTGAGACAGTCATGTAAAATATCAAATAAAATATATAGTTATAATCAACTGGTAGCAAGTTATAAATATATCGGCAATGTACCAACCGAAAAGCACTTCATGCTGTTTATCATCTTATACGTAAATTGATGTAAATGTTTTAAGTTTTTCTAATTGACGTGAAACTCTTAAATAGAAATTGCAGCATGAATTTTAGTAAATGTGCTTTGTATTAATAATAGCGATTTTAATGGTTCCATTAAAACCATTTATTGCGCGAGCATCGAGACACTTTTGAGTTATTGATGTTAGCACAATGCAAGGTGACACAATAGTATCAGTTTTTAATTATGTGTAATTTCATTCGCACCTCTCGCTTAACTCAACGTTCAAAGGCACGCGCACTTTCACACTTTATTAGCGCCGTCTTTAATCTGTTCTATCTCTTTTTACAGAACAGATTGATAAGATAAGATAAGATAAGATAATCTTTTATTATAGTGACATGTGTTTACGTACAGGAGATTAACAGACATATATACAATGCATACAAGAACACCCGGCCTAATAGGCCTATAAGTCACCTTAACAACAGTGTAAAATATAACGTGATCATTATTATACAAATAGACAATGAAATATTTGAGCAACATACTTAGTTCAATGAATAAGTTAGCATCTTCTATATAATATATGTATAAGAACATAGCAAGAGTTCAATGATAATATGATATGTACAATTTTATCATAAGTAGGAAGACATATGCCTGAAAAATGTGTAATTCGTAGTTGATACTTGATGTGAACTTAATGAACACAATTATTTTAACTAATGCAAGTTTACCTAGAATTAATATATGACTTCTTGCTATACAATCATTATCATTCGAAAATGGATCTTATTTAATTGTGGTTCCTTCTTTGAACTTATGCTGTCCGCCGACATATAGAATAGGTAGTGTCAGTAATAAATGTATTGCTTTAGATTCACATGTTTGTTTGTTTTAAGATATGTAAGATGCAAATGTGTCTAACTTATATTGTTTTCTAGTCTTTAAGCTATTGTCCCGTAATCGTTCATAGTTCATAGACGACACATAGTTACTAACAATGTTCATTACTCTTAAATTACCGGTGTGTAGCCTATCATTCGATATCTCGTCATGCGCGAATTGCCAAGATGACGAGATTTGCATTAACTACCATTTTCTCGTGTCGCGCATGGGACAAGTCGGTCCCTCTCTATTATATCGACGTAGGATAAAATATTCAACAACACCATGTATCAGTTTCTAGTCCAATTTAATGTCTAACATACTTAATATTTTCGGTTATACAAATACAGTCTGATAGCTACATGATCGTATCTTTCTCGATCCGTACACCTCCGAGTCTAAACGCTAACTCAACCGCGGAGTGCCGCTCTCCTTCCGAACATCCCCATTTTGTCCCCAAATTAATTTGCATATTTTTCTTTTAAACTTTTGATTGGTCCTCAGCTAGTATGGTTATTATTCATTGGTTGATTCGTCAGAATATTCTAGAAGGAACACTTTTTCATGTATTCACTTGCTTGGCGGATATACTAAAATTTAATCAATATATATTGGTACTAATCAATTTTTATTGATATAGAGTAATTCTGTTACTTTCGTCAGTACTATAACTTTTGTACCCCAGACAATAGGTGACCTTTTCATCTGTGCTGTTTATTGACCATGAGTGTTACTTATAATCTCGTATCTATATGCCGACTCTGGACTTAATGTGTTCTTATTTGGATTTAATCAGGTCTGACTTTCCATGTTATTGATTCCAATTATACCCCACCCTGAGTGTGTTTGCTTTCTTACTTTAAATAAATCTTAATCAGGTCTTAGTTTTGTAAATACCTCCCATTATTAATTGTTCAGACTTTATCTTAACATTGCATATGTACATTATTTGAATATACATATTATCCTTTTTAATTTCTATCGTAAGAATAAAATCATAAGAATAAACGATAAACGATATGTTTGCATACTCGCTACTGATATACTTGTCAATATTTCGTACATAAAGAAAACCCAAATATTTCACCCAATTTCTCATCATTATTTGACACAACTTATCCTCTCAATTTGATTTTTATGTATTTTAGGATACAGAAAAATCTTTTAAGAATGTAAGTATGGAAGTAAACGAAAACATATTAATACATACGATGTAGAAAATCAAACACGCAAACATGAAAACATCAGTGACTAAAACATATATATGATGAAAATCTGCAAATTATTAATGAAATTTTTATCGAATGTTTCTGCGGAAATAATAAAACGTCGGAATATTTAAATAGTCAATGTCAATCACAATGAAGTGGAATGTGTCACTGGTTTGGAAGATCCAATACGAATAGTGTCCATTTTTGACATCTTCGCTGGAGGCGATGTGGCGTCTAGGTGAAGAGATGAGACATCTGGTTGTAGATGGTAACATGCAGTCGATTGAAACGACGGCTTCCGAATGAAGACGATGATGGTCGGTCGGAGAAGCTGTTGGTCCTCGGCTGTTGCACGATTTAGAATACTTCAAACGTTTATTATATATAGTTCTGGAGAATGTCTGCATTCATGACTGTAGTATTATAATTAGTGTTTATGTACATGTAATAAAGGTAACACACATATATATATATAAGTTCATAGACGATAAAATGTTCAACTAATATATGTACAAAGTACGCGCGATTTTTCATCATCAAGTCCATTCATATCATCGTATCTTTAAAAATCATTTTCGACGACGCGTGAAATGTCCATTAACAGCCAACTCGTTGTATGGTACTGATGCTGGTTCACAATTTGGATCCATGTCGACAATGTTGGATCCTAATTGAAGTCGTCTGTTACGTCATCTGATTCTCGACGGATACATCGTCGTCGAAGATATCGGTATGTCGATGACATATTCTTCTTCTTTGTCGGGGTGTTAAGATCTGATCACGATCTCAAATGCGTTATGAACGCATGTTGCTGCAGGCAAACCACGCCAACTATGTTAGGAGCGCTGTTTTTCTCCTTAACTTGTATCGCATTGGCAAATCGTATAGGGTTAATTACATGGAATGGTAAACGGGCTTTCTATTTACATAGTTATAGTAAATCGAATTTGTTATATTAGCACTCAGATTACTTATCACACCTGTGATAATATACCTAGATAAAATGAATGTGCTAAAGAAACGCTATTCTCATGACACAAATTCATTATGTTTAATTTAAACTATACGCATTTGTCTATTAAATAAAATGCATTGTGCTTTATTATGTTTTATTTACTTAGAGAACAAAATTTTACAAACAAAATCCCTTGTCTTAATGTAGTTATTCTTATAAAGAAACGAAAAAAAACTATTTATATGATCAGTATCAAAAATTTAATGTATTATAGCAATATAGTTGTATCTTTTGCATTATACTAATAAAAGGACTGTGTTGCTTTGAAGGATATTTACAAACTGTGTTAAAATGTTATCTACGCCTAAAAAGGTGTTTACTTGAGAGCTGTAGGGCATAAGCTAGCGTTAATTTACGTCGTTGTCGAGTGCGTTATCATTAGCTGGTCTGATACGCGTATATTTGTATAATCCTAAATGTCAATAGGTTGACCTGTTCCGTTAATCAACCGTCTGTCAGTTATATAATCCTTCAATTTCCTAATCTTAACGTATGGTATTGAACTTTTCAATTTATTTATCCCACCCTGGGTGTAAATGTATTCGTGTTCATACTTGAAATAAATCTTAAATCGGATCTTAGTCTATGTAAATATCTCCCAAAAGTTTTATTACGCTTCAGAGCTGGTTGCTATTACGCACGGATAAGTGGACAAATTTTAATTTATTCTCATCTAAATTGGTAAGTGTTCCATATTTTTCTACATTTTTAATCCAATTTTTAAATTCTTTTGAATTTCCATCAAATGATTGTACCACCTGTGAAATAGTCTGAGTGCTTATGGCCGTTTTAACATCTTTAATTTGTTCATTTAAATTTTGAAATAATTCAGGGATTATTTGATTTGCCATTTTGATACAAGCGTTAGGAAATAAAACAGTCACTCACCGGAAGTTGCAGAATGTGTGCGATCTGATGTCGTTGTTCCCGGCTCACGGTTGTTGTTACTGGTTACAGAAGTTGCCGAAACGGAGTTTCTTCGCGTTGTTTTCCATGGCTTCGTAATTGTAAGTGGTAGTATTTCTTTGTTCGAATCCTTGGTTCACGAGCACCATTTAACGCCCTGTGTCCCGTAATCGTTCATAGTTCATAGGTGACACGTAGTTACTAACAATGTTCATTACTCTTAAATTACCGGTGTGTAGCCTATCATTCGATATCTCGTCATGCGCGAATTGCCAAGATGACGAGATTTGCATTAACTACCATTTTCTCGTGTCGCGCATGGGACAAGTCGGTCCCTCTCTATTATATCGACGTAGGATAAAATATTCAACAACACCATGTATCAGTTTCTAGTCCAATTTAATGTCTAACATACTTAATATTTTCGGTTATACAAATACAGTCTGATAGCTACATGATCGTATCTTTCTCGATCCGTACACCTCCGAGTCTAAACGCTAACTCAACCGCGGAGTGCCGCTCTCCTTCCGAACATCCCCATTTTGTCCCCAAATTAATTTGCATATTTTTCTTTTAAACTTTTGATTGGTCCTCAGCTAGTATGGTTATTATTCATTGGTTGATTCGTCAGAATATTCTAGAAGGAACACTTTTTCATGTATTCACTTGCTTGGCGGATATACTAAAATTTAATCAATATATATTGGTACTAATCAATTTTTATTGATATAGAGTAATTCTGTTACTTTCGTCAGTACTATAACTTTTGTACCCCAGACAATAGGTGACCTTTTCATCTGTGCTGTTTATTGACCATGAGTGTTACTTATAATCTCGTATCTATATGCCGACTCTGGACTTAATGTGTTCTTATTTGGATTTAATCAGGTCTGACTTTCCATGTTATTGATTCCAATTATACCCCACCCTGAGTGTGTTTGCTTTCTTACTTTAAATAAATCTTAATCAGGTCTTAGTTTTGTAAATACCTCCCATTATTAATTGTTCAGACTTTATCTTAACATTGCATATGTACATTATTTGAATATACATATTATCCTTTTTAATTTCTATCGTAAGAATAAAATCATAAGAATAAACGATAAACGATATGTTTGCATACTCGCTACTGATATACTTGTCAATATTTCGTACATAAAGAAAACCCAAATATTTCACCCAAGTTCTCATCATTATTTGACACTATCTTATATATGTGATTACGTGCTATTTGGTTGGAGAAATGATAGATTCAAATGTGTCTTATTTATATTTTATCCATGTATCGTGTGTATTCAGTGTCATGCGAAAATATATCTTATTTCTTAATTTCCACCTTCACACTTTATTAGCGCCGCCTTTAATTAGTTCATTAAATTAATTAATTTAATATAATGTGCAACGGTGAGGTGGATCAATGCTCGTTGTTAATTTAAATACACACCACTTCAGCAATAAATGAAATCAGTTATTTTGGCTGTAAATCCAATTTTTTTCCGTACAGTAGCCATGTTCCTGTGTATTGAGCTGATAAGATCACCACAGCAAGTTGCTAATACACAGTGTAGACTTAAACGAAATTGGTTATTTTGACTGTAAATCCAATTTTCCAGTACAGTAGCCATTATGACCATGTTCCTGTGTATTGAGCTGATACGATAACCACAGCAGGTTGCTTATACACAGTGTAGACTTCCCCTGTTTTATTATAGTATTTGTTATTTACCTGCTTGGAATAAATGACGTGTATTCATTCGGGTCTGATGGCGTTTTGTTAAAGGTCATTTAATGCAGAAAAGCTGGTTTTCTGACTTAATTTTTTAATCATTTCAATTTAAAAAAGAAATAATGAAACAATGAATGTGTAATTTAATTCTCAACTCTCGCTTAACTCAACGTTCAATGGGACGCGCATAGTTCTTTTTATAAATTATGTACAAATATAATATGCTGTACATTGTTGTTTATTTACTCAAGAAGTACCAGAAAGAAGCATTGTTATGTATAAAGCGCTTTACTTTTTCAAAATTCTACATTAAATAAAGAAATATCGTATTTTTTGTTAAGTGTACGTGCTTGATATATATTCATAAAATAGCAGTTTTTTTTAAACATTCGGTCTTTAACCTTTAATTTGATGCAAATGAAAAGAAGAACTGCCTTTTTTTATTTTTATACTTAAATCAACATTTAACGAAGTCATTATTGACTAAATAAATATGTACATTTTTTGCACTCCATTAAAATCGGCCCTTATAGTTTACTTTCATGTATATATAGAATAATTGAGTGCTTTTCGGTGATTCTATGCTGGCGCGATAGTGCTTTTCGGTTGCAAATAAAAATACTATTGTGCGTGATCTTTACACTTAAATCAATATGTAACGAAGTGATTAATGACTTAATTAATACGTACATGTTTTCAATCCATTATAAAAGGCACTTATGGCTTACTTTCATGTAAATATGAAGAAATTGAGTGCTTTTCGGTGATTCTGTGCTGTCGCGGGAGTGCTTTTCGGTCTTCACATGAAGTGCTTTTCGGTCGGTATATTGCCGATATTTATCCAATTTGGGGCATTAATACATCATAATGAACACAAGGTAGTATAAATATGCATGAACTATAACCATTTTTATCTAATTTAGTCCATTTACATCCAATAGAAACGCATTTTTGCATATATATTGCGAGAAATCGAGTGCTTTTCGGTCTTCACATGAAGTGCTTTTCGGTCGGTATATTGCCGATATTTATCCAATTTTGGGCATTAATACATCATAATAAACACAAGGTAGTATAAATATGCATGAAATATAACCATTTATAACTAATTTAGTCCGTTTACACACAATAGAACGCAAGTTTTCATATATATAGCGAGAAATTGAGTGCTTTTCGGTCGTCACATGAAGTGCTTTTCGGGCGGTATATTGCCGATATTTATCCAATTTTGGGCATTAATACATCATAATAAACAAAAGGTAGTATAAGTATGCATAAAATATAACCATTATAACTCATTTAATCCGTTACACACAATAGAAACGCAATTTTTCATTTATATACAAGAAATTGATTGCTTTTCGGTCTTCACATGAATTGCTATTCGGTCGGTATATTGCCGATATTAATCCAATTTTGGGCAAAATGTAGTATAGACATACATTCATATAACCATTAATAACTAATTAAACCCGTTAACACACGCTAGAAACGATATATTGCATATATAGAGAGAGAAATTGAGTGCCTTTCGGTGCTTTTCGGTGATTGTATGGACCGACTTAAATACCAATAGAGCGTGACACAAACACAGCACAATTGTTTATTTCGGCAAACATTTTGATATTATTTGCTTTTAAACATAGCTTTTAACGACCATTGATTGATGAATAATGTTATACTATTATTTGTAATTTCAAAACATGTTACTTGGTGATTTTATTCACGTTCTATAAATACATCAGTTATTCTTTTTAACCTGATGCCTGTTGTCTGCTACTGTTACAATACGACGCTTAAAAATGTGGATTGCATAAAGTTAAAGGTCAAATTCCGTGTGCACTATATTACTTGTAATAATGCATTATAAATATGTCAAGCATGTTCACTTTAACAAATACGATACTTCTTTATGTAATGTAGAATTTTGCAAAGGTAAAGCGCTATATATATGACAATGTTTTATTTTTTCTTGTTGATTAAAAACAAAAACAAAATATAACAATACATATCATATGTGTACATACTTTTTTAAACCAATATAATGAATCACGTGATGTTTTTATAATTTTGTTAAGTGTGCGTGATATTGAACGTTGATTTAAGCGAGTTATGCGATTTAAAAACTGATACCACTCCGCTTGATTTATAATTCATGTTCCAACGCGCCAATGTATTTAATTAAATGGTTTCATGAAATTGTGTTTAAAAGCATAACGATTGAAAGTATGTAAGAAACACAGTGTTGCACATAAAATGATCGCCAACAGACCCGAATTAATACACTTCATAAATGCCAATCAAATAAAAAACAATTCCAATAATAAAACAGGGGAAGTCTACACTGTGTATTAGCCACCCGCTGTGGTTATCCCAATTTATCAGCTCTATCTCAGGCACCTGGCTACTGTTAT
Source organism: Dreissena polymorpha (assembly GCF_020536995.1). Taxonomy (NCBI): domain Eukaryota; kingdom Metazoa; phylum Mollusca; class Bivalvia; order Myida; family Dreissenidae; genus Dreissena; species Dreissena polymorpha. The sequence continues at coordinate 85,902,832 of NC_068360.1, forward strand.
GAACAAATTGGATTTACTGAAAATAACTGATGTCATTTATTGCCAAATTGTTATGTACATTTAAAATAAACAACGAGAGTGGACCCACATCATTGTTGCACATTAGTATAAACTTCACTGTAATCTAAGCGCCCCTTGTAAAAACCAACTTGTAATGAGTGATATTTTGATGCAACCAATTGAAACTTTTGACTTTAAATGACGAAAAATCGGATATGGGTGCATTGTGTGTGCTATGTATAAAACATGACAGTCACTACAAAATCGTATATATAATATACTCTGTAAGAGACGTTACATATTATGACATTTCAAATTTAAACCACAAAATTGACAACTATCCAAAGATATATCATTCATTTTAGTGAAGGAATGATATATTATAATAACCATGAAAAGTTTTTCCGTTTGACTATGCCTTTAACGAAATAATTTTTCATAATAATATATATAAAATAAACGAGATTAATGATACCTTTCTTTCATGTATAGTGTACATGTAAGACAAACAGATTCTTTAAATTCATCGCTGTCATTACATCAGTCTATTAGCATCTCATTCGCAATGAAATAATTTGCATTTCACGTGTGCAGAAAATGATTCATATTTTGGTAAAAGGAATTGTACTTCTTTTTAGCGTATCTTACAAAAGTATAAGCACGCATTGCAGAAAGCACTTTTTAGAACGAAAAAAATCAACGAAAGACTGACTTGCCTTTCGCTAGTAGTAAAATCGTTTTAAACGTCTACTGTAAACAAGACCACAAGCTGAAATAACTGCACAAAAATATGAGATTGTAAACGTATATTGCATTTAACACCAGAGAGAGAGAGAGAGAGACTTGAACGCTCCAAGGCTGCGGGTAAAAACTTGTACGAATTGGTCCAAAATCAACGAATTAGTATGCATTCATAGTGCAATGTTCTCGTTTAAAGTAAAATTCACTAAAAAACTCAAATTCGTATATTCGAGCTCTCATCATGATTTTGATTTCAGTCTTCATGAAACGAGTCTTAATTTATACAGATTTTTTGTTATTGTACGAATGAGTAAGTGCTAATTATTAGATCTAGTTGATTAAGTGCACACTGATTTTAAAACATGAAATAATAATGTAAATAGCATTCATTTCTGTGAACTCAGGTTTATTCGAGAATATTAGTATGTTCAGTAGTCAGGCTAGAGACCGGCCGGAATGAAAATAATGAGCTATGTAACAGAACTTGTTTTCATTGTACAGATAAGATCGAGGATGAAATACATGTACTCGTTCACTGTCCGTTGTATGTTGATGTTCAGGAGGGTTGACATAATTTATAACTGATATAGTCTTTAATTGTAAGCTATGTAAATATTGTCGTTGTTTTTAGGGTCTGTTAGTTATAAATCAAGCGTGGGTAACCATTGCTAATGAGTTAATTTCCGACCTGGTCATAATATACTTGATTTCTTAAACCATTTTATATTATGCGCGTTAGTGCATCTTATCGCAGTGTCATTGTTTTACGTAAATATATTTATATATCTATAAACGGTTACTAGATTTACCGAAAGCGCGGGTACAAATTAATGCTCGTGTAAACACGTTCATAAAACTATAAATTGCATCAAGATTATGACTTTGTTGAAATTATGATCTGTTTACGTCGTATTTGCTCAATCAGCATTTAGTAGTATAAGTCTTATAATCTAAGTAATTTACGTCATCAACAATGCCACCAAAACCGTTTATGCGATTCTAATTAAGAGCGCAGTATTTAGCAGATTTGAATAGAAACCAACACTCGTTAAGTCATGTAACGCGCTAAAGAAAGTATATAATGGCCATTGAAGAAACATGCCTAATTTGTGAAATTTCTGAAGTCGCGAATTCTTCAGAATTGTGAAAATGAGTCGCGAACTTGCAATATTTGCGAAAAAACGTGAGTTTTCCAAATTGTGATTTTTTAAAGATTAAATGTAGTAAATAGTTAGTATTCAATAATTTCATTTTTTTTACACTTCATTTATTCGGAAATTTAAACATCGCATGCCATTAAACTGAAATAATGACCATATGATTATATCTTCAATATACTTAGTATAAGAATAATTTTGTGTGAACGCATCTCCTTGCAATTTCAATTGATTTTCTTTCAACTCATGGACATTATTCAGGGCGACATGCAGTTGTGCGTAATTGCGGAAAGTGATATACTGTCTATTATTTAGAAAGTTATGGCCATTGGAATATCTGATTCTATTAACCCCAATTGTTCCTGAATCTGAATACCTAATTCCCCCATACAAAGGTTAATATTATGTGTAAATTGTTATTCATGATAACAATTCACTGTCTCAGTAAAACGGCTATTACCGTCAAACACAGTATTTATACAGTATTCCGTATATGAAAAAGTGTTCATTTTATAAAGCATGTATGTTTCCTTGGTTAAGAAAAAAAATTATTCATATGTTGAATAAGGTTGAGCATTTTGATCGAGGCAATGTAAATAAAAACACGCTTGTATGTGTTAGTGTTATTCTATTATATCATTAAAACACCCTTGTAAATGTTTGGTCATATCTTCTGACCACATCTAGAATATCAGAACCATACTACGGAATTTCAATAACATCTTTTGCAAAAATTGATTGTGTATATTTGTAAGTATTATACTGAATAATACAGTTAAATCCGTATCAACTCGCTTTCAACTGTGTTTCTGTTTTTGAAGTTTTTAATATGCATTGTTTATTCGTACACAGTACGGTGTGCCATACCTGTAATAGTGAGAATTGAGCCATGAATACATTGTATCCAAAATGAATACACAAGATCCTTATCAGTGAATTCATTATAGGATTTTCTCCAGAAATGAGATACACAGTAAATTCGCTGCCGCCTAATACACAACTCATAGTGAAACATTTGTAATTGAAAAATAAATGACCGCACACTATAGAATCGTCATTATAATTATCATGTTTCTTGATATTACTTGTTTTATCACAATCGTATATAAAGTAGGACGAGATTATTAATAGCACTATCCGGATTCCGTACTTTAATAATACTTGTTAGGATTTTCAACTAAATTTTCTGAGTCCCCTAAACCGAAATTTTCATAAAGGACCACACTCGTGTCACTTATATGCAACGTTATGAATGCCTAAGTAACGGTCATTTGGTCACGCTTGGTCAATATTTGTGCCCGCCTGAGCCCCTCCCCTGTGATGACCCCCACCAATTTAAGGTAAAACCTAAGAAACTGGTCGTATGCATGCGCGATAAGCCGACTACGACCCTGCCATAAAATATTTTGATATGGTTAGAATCTGTAGAGGATCTTCTTTACAACGGTACCATTATAATTAATATCGGACGAATAATAATGAAGTTATAACCATTTATATCGGTTCCGGGTTTTCTTTACGGCATTTGCGTGTGTAAAAAACCCCCGTTAAAACAGGCCGACTTTGTCCGCGATTTACAGGCCGACTCTGACCCTGCCATAAAATATTTTGATATGGTTAGAATCTGTAGAGGATCTTCTTTACAACGGTACCATTATAATTAATATCGGACGAATAATAATGAAGTTATAACCATTTATATCGGTTCCGGGTTTTCTTTTCGGCATTTGCGTGTGTAAAAAAAAAACGTTAAAACAGGCCGACTTTGTCCGCAATTTACAGGCCGACTACGACCCTGCCATAAAATATTTTGATATGGTTAGAATCTGTAGAGGATCATCTTTACAACGGTACCATTATAATTAATATCGGACGAATAATAATGAAGTTATAACCATTTATATCGGTTCCGGGTTTTCTTCTCGGCATTTGCGTGTGTAAAAAAACCGTTAAAACAGGCCGACTTTGTCCGCGATTTACAGGCCGACTACGACCCTGCCATAAAATATTTTGCTATGGTTAGAATCTGTAGAGGATCTTCTTTACAACGGTACCATTATAATTAATATCGGACGAATAATAATGAAGTTATAACCATTTATATCGGTTCCGGGTTTTCTTCTCGGCATTTGCGTGTGTAAAAAAAAACGTTAAAACAGGCCGACTTTGTCCGCAATTTACAGGCCGACTACGACCCTGCCATAAAATATTTTGATATGGTTAGAATCTGTAGAGGATCTTCTTTATAACGGTACCATTATAATTAATATCGGACGAATAATAATGAAGTTATAACCATTTATATCGGTTCCGGGTTTTCTTCTCGGCATTTGCGTGTGTAAAAAAAAACGTTAAAACAGGCCGACTTTGTCCGCGATTTACAGGCCGACTACGACCCTGCCATAAAATATTTTGATATGGTTAGAATCTGTAGAGGATCTTCTTTACAACGGTACCATTATAATTAATATCGGACGAATAATAATGAAGTTATAACCATTTATATCGGTTCCGGGTTTTCTTTTCGGCATTTGCGTGTGTAAAAAAAAACGTTAAAACAGGCCGACTTTGTCCGCGATTTACAGGCCGACTACGACCCTGCCATAAAATATTTTGATATGGTTAGAATCTGTAGAGGATCTTCTTTACAACGGTACCATTATAATTAATATCGGACGAATAATAATGAAGTTATAACCATTTATATCGGTTCCGGGTTTTCTTTTCGGCATTTGCGTGTGTAAAAAAAAACGTTAAAACAGGCCGACTTTGTCCGCGATTTACAGGCCGACTACGACCCTGCCATAAAATATTTTGATATGGTTAGAATCTGTAGAGGATCTTCTTTACAACGGTACCATTATAATTAATATCGGACGAATAATAATGAAGTTATAACCATTTATATCGGTTCCGGGTTTTACCATAAAGATTTCCGGATATTTCCGGGTTTTATACCTGCCCAGTATATTGTGACCTTGACTCAATCTCCACGGGGCAGGTATAAAACCCGGAAATTATCGGAAAACCCGGAAATCTTTTAGGTAAAACCCGGAAAAGATATAAATGGTTATAAATGCATTATTATTCGTCCGATAATAATTATAACGGTACCGTTGTAAAGATGATCCTCCACAGTTTCTAACCATGTCAAAATATTATATGGCAGGGTCGTAGTCGGCCTGTAAATCGCGGACAAAGTCGGCCTGTTTTAACGGGTTTTTTTACACACGCAAATGCCGTAAAGAAAATCCGGGAAAGGTAAAAGGGGTTTTAAAAACATTATTATTAGTCCGATATTAATTGTAATGGTACCGTTGTAAAGAAGATCCTCCACAGTTTCTAACCATATATAAAATAGTTTATGGCAGGGTCAGAGTCGGCCTGTAAATCGCGGAAAAAAGTCGGCCTGTTTTAACGTTTTTTTTTACACACGCAAATGTCGTAAAAACAACCCCAAAAAGGTAAAAGGGGTTATAATGTTATTCGTCCGATATTAATTATAATGGTACCGTTGCAAAGAAGAACCTCCATAAGTTCAAATGATGTTAATATATTTTATGGCAGGGTCAGTGTAAACCTGTAAATCGCGGTAAAAGTTGACCGAAAAATATCGTTTTTGTACACAGAACAATGTCTTGAGGAAAACACGGAAAAGCTAAAAGGGGTTATAAAAGCATCCTTTTTCCAACCGACCATACATTTTTGGTCATTTGGTTATTCAAATCGAATAAGGAACTGGCATTTTCATGCTTAACAAAATATTAAAATGAACCAAAGAGACCAAAAAATCAATGAAAATCATTGTAAATGTAGGTTGGGTATAAAAAACATAAATTGTAGCACATCTCTACTCAGTTTCATTTTATGATAACCTAGTTCCTTATTCTGATTGAAAAAGGAATAAGGAAATGGTTCCTTATTCCTTATTCAAATCGATTAAGGAACTGGCATTTTCATACTAAACGAAATATTAAAATATACCAAAGAGACCAAAAAATCAATGAAAATCATTGTAAATGTAGGTTGGATATCAAAAACATCAATTGCAGCACATCTCTTCTAAGTTTCATTTAATGATAACCTAGTTCCTTATTCGGATTGAAAAAGGAATAAGGAAATGGTTCCTTATTCCTTATTCAAACCGAATAAGGAACTATGTTATCATTTAATAAAATAAAGCAGAAATGTACTGCAATTAATATTTTTTACACCCGACATGCATTAGCAATATTTTTCGTTGAATTATTCGTCTCGTTGGTTCATTTTGATTTATAATTTATAGAAAGAACTTTCTAGATCCTTATTCGATTTGAATAAGGAACCAGTTCCTTATTCCTTATTCAAACTGAATAAGGAACTGGATTATCATCACTTAAAACTTAGCAGAAATGTATTGCAATTAGTATTTTATATATACAACCAATATGTAAATAATATGTTCATTTATATGTGGTTAACTTTGGATCAATTTCATTGCTGTTTAACTAAGAAAATGCCAGTTCCTTATAAGGCTTGAATGAGAAATAAGGAACTGGTTCCTTTTTCCTTATTCAGCTGCAAATAAGGAACTGGATTATACATAAAAACAAACGTGTTTAAATTTACAAGATTGCACTTTTATATCGCATACATGTAAAATAAAAGTATATGCTTTAGGTTATGTTGATGTGAAGTTAGTATTCGAATTCGAAAATATCAGTTCGGTTTAAACAAGAAATCCTATGCAAGCGCGAAAAAGAAACATGAATATGTAACGTAGTACGTAAAGTAAATGTATTCGAGTTATTTTGTTTTGATTCAATTCAGAAATGTTTGCATTATTTTTCTTTAAAACCCTTTAACAAATATGTAACGCGTGAATAAAGAACAGTTCCTTACTCCTTATTCGAATAAGGAATAAGGAACTATGAAAAAGGAACCAACTTATCACTCATCATGAATTTTAATATACTAGTAATTTATAAAAGTCATTGTTATTTGCTAAAGCATATGCACATAATAAGCAGTATATATGATCCCAAGTTGCCTTCATGAATTCATGCAAATGATAAATAAAATACAAGTAACGCATGTGTGATGTCAAAAGTCTGCATCTAATTACAGCACACTATATACAAAGTTAAGCACATAGTCTTATGTTGGGGCTCAGGGGGCTTAACTTGTCGACCTGATCTAGTTGATGTTATTCGTGGTTCAATAGAATATTGTTTTTGTTTCTCTGGGCCTTTATCATTCGGAAGTTCTATGGGAGGTAATTCTGGTGCATCAAAGAATTGTTCATTTTCTAGCTTTTCCTCCCTTGAAGTATAGAGTTCTGGTGTTTCTTAGATGGTCGCGATTTCTATTGATGACGCCACCAGATTCTGTTTTTACATCATAAGAAGGAATTTGAGGGGTTGCCTAAATTGTTCCCATTTCCCATATTGTGTTCCGTTCCGTTGGTTGTATGCGAACGGAGTCACCGACGTGTAATGGCTTTATGTCACTTGCATTGAGGTTGTAGTAATGCGCTTGACGTTCTTTACTTTCCTTGAGCTTTCGGTGTACGTCATTGGGTACTGCAGGATGAAACTTCGAAGACTTGATGGGTAACAGTGTTCTTGTCGCTCGATTGAACAACGGTTGCGCTGGGCTATAGCGAGAAGATTGTTGCGGAGTATTCCGGAAATTTATAAATTCTATCATAGGATCAGTGTTCGAGTGTTTCGCTTTTTACATTATGTTCTTGGCCAGTTTTACAGCATTCTCGGCTTTTCCGTTCCTCTGGGTAAATCGAGCTGACGAGTATGAGTGAGTAATGTCCCATTCATTTTCAAAAGCTTTGAACTGCTCAGACTTGAACACTGTAGCTTGATTTTACACAGGCGTTTCCGGTATTCCGTGTCTGGCGAAGTGTTGCTTAAGCTTTCTGATGAATTTTGGACGTGGCTTGTTCCAATTAATCATTTTCAAAGAAATTGCTGAAATAATCCACTGTCACTAAGTACATGTACTCTTTGTTGTTTGTTGTGAACACGTCCGTTGCTACTTTAGCCCATGGACGATCGGGTACGTTGTGGCTGATAAGCGGTTGCTTACACTGCCTCCTACCAAACGACTGGCATGTTTCACACTTGCTGACGTAATCCTTTATTTCATACGTTATGTTCGGCCAATAAACACTGTTGTGTGCTCTTGCTAGACATCCTTTAACTCCAGTGTGAGAATGAATATGTTCTAGCGCTCGTTTTCGCATCGATTTCGGCACCACTACGCGATCTATAGTAATTCCATTTGCATGTGAATTCATCGCGCACTGATACATATGGCTTGGCTTCTCTTGGCGTATTTGACCATCCGTTGCCTATTTGATCAATCACGATTCTTAAGGTAGGGTCTGCTAGTGTTTGCTTGCATAGATTGTCTTGTTTTGCTTGAGAAAGCACAAGATAGTCCGTCATTTTTGTACTTTCAATCTCTTTTTCGTACTCCGAGTAGAACGCCGTCGAGTTTCGTTGAACCATGGCCACGATAAGCTCTCGAAAGCGTATCCGATATGTACATGTGCGTTCGTTTTTCTTGTACACAATGTAATAACCGTGCATTTGCAGTTTGAGTAGCATCCTTTGCTTATTATTTCAAGCGGCTTATGGTCACTCTCTACAGTCACTTTCCGACCATATAAATATTGGTGAATTTCTCAAATTCGAATAGATTAGCACAGATAATTTATCTCCGATTTTGACATTTTTCGACTTGCAAGTGCAACAGGTTGTCAACCTATAAACGTCACACACCCCAATCCGGTATAGGATGCATCACATTGGATTGTAGTTTCGAGCTTTGAATCGAAATATCGTAGCACAGGGACATTACACACTGCTTGCTTGATCGCGTGTAGTGCTTAGTCATGCGCATGGGACCACTGGAATAAGTTGTCCTTGTGTGTAAGCTGGCGTAGTGGCTCACACATGTCACTGAGCTTGTGTAGAAACTTTGTCAAATAATTGACAAGAACTTATTGTCTCTTCACACCCTTCTTGTCTGTTGGTTTTGGCATTTTCTTGATGGCTTCACCTTTCGTGGGGTCCGGTTTAACACATTTGTCCGTTAATAAATGACCAACAAACGGCATGCTTGTCTTATGTAGCTGCAACTTGTCCTTGTTTAGCTTAATGTTGCGTTCTATGCATCGTTGCAACAACTTTTTCAAGTTGTTATCATGGTCTCTGACGGCTTCGTCGTATGTGTAGTCTTTGCCGTAGATAATTATATCGTCCGCTATGGCGCATATTCCACTGAGGCCACTACGGCTTTCTTGCAAATACTGCTGGGAGTATTCCGGTGCTGGAGATATTCCAAACGGCATCTTGAATCAACGGTACTTTCCGCAAGGCGTATCAAATGATGTTATATAGCTAGACTCCTCATCTAACTTGACATGCCAAAAATCATTTTTGACATCGCATTTACTGAATACTTTTGCTTGTGAGAGCTCTGGTAATAAACCTTCAACCACTGGCATCATGTAGTGGCTACGCTTCAGCACTTTGTTAAGGGGTTAAGGATCGATGCATAGAAGAATCTTTCCAAGAGCACGTTTCACAGTTACCAAACTAGATAACCAGTCAGTAGGGGTGTCAACTTTCGCAATTGTCCTATTATTCTCAAGTTTATCTAGCTGCTTTTTGAGCTCAAGTTTCAATGATAACGGCGCGCGTCGTACAGGCATTTTAACTGGAAAATTCACCTTCACCAATGAAGACTGTTGAAAATTTCTGTTCAATATCATGCATTGACAAACAATAAGAGTCGTCCACAGGGCATATGTTTTAATATTGCATTTTTATCAAATTGCATTTCTAGAATCGCTTCTGCGCCCAGTAGCTGGGTTACATCTTTATCCATCACTAAACAATTAAAAATTAAACATTGTGCCTAACACGTGTCTTTGGATTTTTTATCATTAATTGGCATTTCCCTTCAGATTTGATCACTGATTCGTAATACATTCTCAATTTTGAGTCAGTGCATTCAATGTCAACTCCTGAGATTAGTGACTGATATTTGTTGTCGCGCCCGAATCTAATTGGAATTTAATTGCTTTCCTGAGTTTCACTAGTAACATGTTTGCATACATTTTGTTCTGAAAACACTTTTCTGCGTTTAATGTTAATATGTCATCGCAATTCCCATCATCTGAAAGGTCACATAGTTTCACATGGCTTTTGTGTTTTTATTTGTGAGCGAAGCTCACATATAATGCAGACGCAATTTTGCAAATCAGTAATAAAACCTGTGTAACTTTAGATAAATGTTGCATAATATTATATACTATTTATGAATAATGAATATGCAAAATCTTGAATAATAGTTTAGAGTAGGCTCTTAGTATTACTTGTGAGTTAATATATATTTTATACTGAGTACATTTAACATTCGTGTACTATTTATAAGAAGCATGTAGTAATGTGTAAAGGTACATGTATTTGCTTTTTTTCTGTTAGAAATCTTTTGTTTGCATTATCAAACTTTATTTAATTGTGTATCATCTAATACTAATTAAGCTTTATTTCTTTAATATCCTTATTTCACTAGTATATTGTGTTACTGATGCAATATATTCTGACACCATGTTTATGCTGTACTTAATAAACTACACGTATGGTTTATAAGTTATAAGGTGTTTATGCATCCATAATAAATATATTATCATATCAAGCAACTTGATAGTGCGCGTGAATGTGGTGAGCGCTAGCAATAGACTGAGTAGACTGCGGAGGCTTGTATATATATATATATATATATATATATATATATATATATATATATATATATATATATATACTAACAAAGTGGGTAATACTCATGTCTTCAATTTTATTGACAATGATTGTTCCCGCGCCAGCGAAACAGGTAAACATGAAAGAAGCATCTCTCCAATACACTACATAACTAGAGGTTTACAACTGTTGAATGGGGTTATGAAGTATTCTCAACAATTGGCCATGCTTATCAGCAACGGTAATAAATAATCAATTAACACCACATAATCACACATGCATGAAGAATTTGCCATCTGCAGGTCAAGAACCTGGTTTTATCCTAAGAATATAATTTAATAAATGTTTAAAGCCCAGTTAAAGCATTTATTGATTCTTAGTTTTAATTCTATCTTCTCTTGTAATTTACATAATCATGTTATCTACATAATTTTATTTAATTTTCTTGTTATTAACATAATCTTGTAATTTGTATAATTAAATGAATCCTAAGAATATAATTTAATAAATGTTAAAAGCCCTAATTAAGAATTTATTGATTCTTAGTTTTAATACTGCCTTTCTTATAATTTACATTATCTTGTAATTTACATAATATAATAAATGTTAAAAGCCTTCATCCTAAGAATGTAATTTAATAACTGTTAAAAGCCCCGTTTAAGCATTTATTGATTCTTTGTTTTAATGCCATCTTTTCTTGTAATTTACATTATATTGTAATTTACATAATCTTGTAATGTACATAATTTAATAAATGTTAAAAGCCTACATCCTAAGAAAATAATTTAATACATGTTAAAAGCCCTGATTAAGCATTTATTGATTCTTAGTTGTACTACTATCTTTTCTTGTAATCACATTATCTTGTAATTTACATAATTTAATAAATATTCTTGTAATTTACATAACTTGTAATTTACATAATTTAATAAATGTTTAAAGCCTTCATCCTAAGAATGTAATTTAATAACTGTTAAAAGCCCTGTTTAAGCATTTATTGATTCTTAGTTTTAATACCATTTTTTCTTGTAATTTACATAATCTTGTAATTAACACAATCTTGTAATGAACATAATTGAACAAGACTATTGCCAAGCAATATATGTCCCCTACCGGCTCCACCATTGTCAGATTATTATTTTTTATTGGTTGCCTTGTCAACCAGAATTTTTGACGTAGGAAGAAAATGAAATGACGTGCATAATGTCCATATTGCAATCTGTCCATGTTTCAAGTTTCATGAAAAAATATGAAGAACTTTAAAGGTATCGCAGGATCCAGAAAAGTGCGACCGACTCACAGACTCACGGACTGACAGACTGACGGACAAACAGAGTGCAAACCATAAGTCCCCTCCGGTGAAACCGGTAGAGGACAATAAATGTTAAAAGCCTACATCCTAAGAATATGATTTAATAAATGTTAAAAGCCCTGATTAAGTATTTATTGATTCTTAGTTTTAATACTATCTTTTCTTGTAATTTACATTATCTTGTCATTTACATAATTTAATAAATTTTGTTGTAATTTACATAATCTTGTAATTTACATTATTTAATAAATGTTAAAAGCCTTCAACCTAAGCATTTAATTCAATAAATGTTTAAAGCCCTGTTTAAGAATTAATTGATTCTTAGTTTTAATTCTATTTTTTTTGTAATTTACATAATCTGGTAATTTACATATTTTAATAAATGTTCTTGTAATTTACATACTCTTGTAATTTAAATAATTTAATAAATGTTCAAAGCTCAGTTTAAGCATTTATTGATTCATACTTTTAATACTATCATTTCTTGTAATTTTTTATTACATACATATGTTCTGAAACTTAACGGTAGATTGCTTCATTTGTGTTTCTTAAGCATAAATTTGGTCTTTCGATTAAAAAATAATTAATTACATTGAAACATTTTCATCAAATCCTGAAGCTTGGCAATTCGGAACACAACAATAAAACACCATAATTACAGAGGAATGTATAAAAGTCAGTGGTAAACTGATATGTACAGCTCGCTGAGAAAATCTCTGTTTACCTGTTTCCATTCACTGGCGTTATCCTGTCGATACTGCCAGTGTATACTTTTTAATACAGTTTACATCTCATCTCATCATTACATTTGCGTCTATAAACGTTTACTTGGGAACCCCGCAAAGTCACGTGATCCTCTCGAAATTTCGATATACAGGGTAGATTGAGGGTAAATTACGCTTAATTATTTGGACTAGTAGTAGCTGTACTGCGAGGTATGATATGTAAATATTTTATTTTGAGCCGTAAACAATGTTATAATCAAAAATGAAAACATTAATTTTAAAAAGCAGATTAGAGTGATAGGCATAACAATGTTTGGCAATTTGGGAACTTTGAAATAATGTGTGAGCTCATATGATCTATCTATGTAATAAATATGAAAGTTTCAAACAACATCGTCGTCATTGTTCAACAATTAAGAATTTACAGAAAAAATGCTTTTGGAGATTATTTAATGGTTATGAGAACATGACATAAATGTCTACGGAATGTGTGAATTCATTTTCTGAAATTTGAAAATGTTTATTTATAGTCAGCATCCTTATTTTCGCGGTATTTCAATTTCGACGCCATTTTTGTTTTGCCTCCGTTTGATACATAAGCGACATCCGTTGATGTTATCAAATAACCGATTTTATGGTACGCACAATTTACTACGTTTTGTTCCTTCAAAGTCACGTGACTTATGAATGAAAACAGTGAGCTTTTGCAGATACAATCGATGTATTGTCCCAAGGTCTTATTTGCAAAGAAAATTGGGTGTAGTGTTCACACGTTGTGCATATTAAGTAAAATACATTAAAATACATCAATTGCAAACCAATCAACCATGTCTTACCTTTGAAACAGCTATTTTTCACATAAGGAACAACAACTGTCGTATGTATAAATAGATTTATTTTCACTACGAATCAAAGCGCTGAAGGCACTAAAGTTGTTCGGTATTGCATAATCTTATACGCAACTCAGTTTTCAAAATTATGTTATAGCTTTTTATATCGCAAGTTTGAAATGTACACAACCCATTCAAATTTATAGAGTGTGTCTTAAAGCACAGGTCGAGATGCGTGTGGACTGTTTATCCTCATGTTTATCTTAAAGAGATAACCTCGTCAAAATAAAAACAATATGTCTCTTTTTTCACAATAGGTTGCTGCACTGGCAACCATCTTTAGAATTTTGGTTTCCTTGCTCAAGAATAACAAGCCTAGAATCATGTACATGTTGTGTTATGTGTATCTAATACTGTATCTTTTTTCTTAGAATTATTGAGCAACAAGTTTTCCGACATGACAGACTTTTAATGCATCATGTCTTGTTGTGAGCCGGAATTGAATCATTTCCTAGGCCTAATTGATCCACAGTCGCCAATTTGTATTCTATGTTTAATTGGATCGAGTTGTTCAAGCTTTGAAAAAGCTATTTGCCCTGCTTTTTAGCCCAACTGTAACCCTCTTTTGAAATTCAGTTTCCTGGGATTCAATCTACTGGCCCCAGGCTAACAGGCAACCACTAAACCTGTAAGTTATTCATGATTTAAGATCTAACAGTGTATTGAACTCATTCAATTTGCAAGTCTGAAAATATTAAAGGGACCTTTTCACGTTTTTGTAAATTGACAAAATTAAACGATTTAATAATTTGGAGAGTAATGTTGTTGTAGATATATTTTTCATCTTCATACATCTCTCATTGTATGAGCAAGGATGGCCGAGTGGTCTAAACGATAGACTTTTATTCCAGGGGCCAGTGGTTCGAGCCCAGTTGAGGGTAACTGTTTTTTGTTTTTTTAATTTTATTTTAGTTTTTTTTAATGGAGCTTTTAATATCCAATGTTTATAATTATCAATATTAAGCATTTAATGACAAACTGTGAAAAGGTTCCATTTACATGTTTACTAAAAATGCCACAAGGTAAAAATTTATAACTGATTGGTTTTTTATTTGATTTAAAAGTGATTTGGTTTCTTTGCCTTGTCAGCGAGGTTACTTTTTAGTCAATATCACTTTATCTTTTTTCAAATCATTTATAAAAAAGATAATTTAAGCTTCATTTTGGGAAAACAGGTCTTACTGCATATGCATTAATTGTCATCCCAGTACCAGAGACTCTCTTTAAACGAAAAACCATAAAATCAGAAAGGGTCGTTCTTGATTAGCTTGAGCGCATTGCACAGGCTAATCAGTTTGCACAGGCTTATCTTATTTGACATGCATTAAGCCCCGTTGTCCCTAAAAAGCAGCCAGTATGTACAGATTTCAATGATAAACTTGCCAATGTCGTCGCACAAGCTGTAAAACATTAGACTGACCAATGTCATCACACAAGCTGTATAACACTATTGATTACATACACACATTTTGCTGTCTGCAGTGTACCAGTGAAGTATAAACAGGCAGACGCGGTGGTTATCGTTCCTAGCGTTGTTAACAGCAGACTGACTTGCAAAACTCCATCTACATTAGTTGCCCGCTAGCGCGACCAACTAAAAAGGTGTATGCGTTAAATTTAATTTGAAGTCCGGATGTTTTGGGGGGGATATGCTAAATAAAATTGTAACTAGAAGCGTTATGCTGGTAATATCATGTTATGTTTGTTACTTATTTTCATTAAATGATTACTATTTGTAGGTTTCACAAAAGAAGCACAGGTGCTATTCATCTTCTTTCATGAACAAAGTTAATGACAAGGTGTTGCTGACAGGGGCCCTATTAAAACCGCTGCCAGAGATTAGAGGATGTTAGGTTCATCGTATATAGGAACATGAATATGATCAAAACAAAAAGACAAAGTCACAGAAATTGAGCAAAACTAACAACCTGGACCTTGTGGAACTATTAAAGCATTATCACCTGCTCTTGTCTTTGGAGGTTGAGACCGACTTCACGAAAACAAGCAATCAGCTTTCGTCATTTATACAAACCGATTGTACAACATTTCACAGTGTTGGACGCATGTGCATCCAATACACTCCATACTGGGTGTTGCGACTTTAACGATGATTTCAAAATATAATTGATAGTACGAAAGATTTACACATTGATATATATGTTTGTAGTGTACCTCCCTTTGTTAACACTGTGACTGGTGTGCAGCCTTTGCTTATTTTTTTGTATTAACTGCGCGGCAACCTACCCTTTTATAACAGAAGTTACAACATTCTTCAACAGTTTTGAGCACTGCGCCGATCATTGGTTTTTAAAACGCAATTTTAACTACCATCCTCCCTCTCCTCCTTCATTATTACGTTGTGTTTTGTTAGTCGATTTCATGGTGATTGTCCTTTTTGTCCCCTACCGGTTTCACCGGATGGGACTTATGGTTTGCGCTCTGTGTTTCCGTCAGTATGTCAGTCCGTGAGTCTGTCACACTTTTCTGGATCGTGCGATAACTTTAAAAGTTCTTAATATTTTTTCATGAAACTTGAAACATAGATAGATGGCAATATGGACATTATGCACGTCATTTCATTGTGTCTTGTTTTACTTTGTTTCTTACTTTGCAATGTATGTCCATAATATATTTAGTCCTTACATAATATATATGTTGATAGTGTATGTCATGCTATATTTCTTGCTTGCATACATGTGGATATTATCATTATTCTCAGGACGCTGTTGTTCGTCCAATTTTATCATTATTTATTGACTTGGTTGTTTGTCCAACTTTATGAGACTATTTTGTCTATTGTTAATGTTTCCTGATCAATAACTGCTTTGGCATTAGACAAGTAATAAATGCCGGTTGGCGCTTCTGGGCAAGCCTTTTTCAATCCATTTATTGATAAGTTTTTTTTGTCCCACAAATGAAGTAGGAAATTTGGAGAGCAACAATATTAAAGTCTTTATTGAAAACATCCTTCACGAACAACTGATATATTGATTATATATGAACTAGACCTTTTACAGATCATTGAAAATGCAGTTAAATTACATTAAATCATTGATAGAATAAATATTCAGATTCATATATAAGAGACTATGTCTTGATGAACAAGATGTTTTCAACTTGCGCATCATAACGTCATTAATCCATTTATTCCTAGCGTCTAGAAAAAAGGCCTTGGCAAACAGCGTAGCATCAGGGTCTGCGCTGTTTACGTAAAGGAATTTCTGTAATAAATATTCTAAATATAGAAATAAATATACTAGACATCCCTAATTTTGGAAATAAATTGATTCAATTTAGAATGATGGGAGAGTCCACTAGGCATAAATGGGTTTATCGCAGCAGAATTTTAGCTGCTGTACTCATTGAAATAAACCATTGTATTGCACAAAGCGCTGTTAACCCATTTTCGGTGACAAAATTTCAAGGAATTTCTGTAATAAATATTCTAAATATAGAAATAAATATACTAGACATCCCTTATTTTGGAAATAAATTGACCCAATTTAGAATGATGGTAGAGTCCACTAGGCATAAATGGGTTTAACGCAGAATTTTAGCTGCTGTACTCATTGAAATAAACCATTGTATTGCACAAAGCGCTGTTAACCCATTTTCGGTGACAAAATTTCACGTTGCATGAAACATAACGGTATAAATGAATGCAGTACACATATAATTTTTTAACAAGAACACATGCTTATTAAATAAAGTAAGTCTAATGTATCGCACATTACCATAAGCAGCATACAAATCTGTCTTTTATGCACTAGTTCAAATTCTTAACAAAAATTATTTTAAAAAGTTATTCGGAAAAAAGCACCACTTACCGGTGTGTTTACGTCCATTAACGTTTAATTGGGAACCCCACAACGTGATCCTGCACCCCGTGTACCTTGTCTCAAAAACTAATATTTAAGATAGAAATTATGAAAAACTGAGTAACTTACCTTTCGCGTGTGGTTTTGTTTGCCTCTGTTATTGAAAATCCATTATAGCGCAGCGTATTGATCTCAACTGATGTCACTGCACGAAACCCATTGTCGGACACCCCCGGTCTATTCATTACGTTACTCTCGTGATGTATGAGCGGAGCGTAATCAGCAGCCGTGGGTATCCGACGATGCACGAAACCATAACAGGGCGCAAGTTTACTCGGGATCCATAACCCCAATTTCTGCGTAGAGGTCATATAATGGAGAGCTTATCTGTGCTTTTTGGTTTAATTTGTTGCTGTCTGATCCAAATTGAAGTCTCGAATATTTTCTTTTAAATGTGCTTGATTGAAATAACATTCTAATTTTATGTTTATTCAAATGCATCTGGAAGATGCTTCCTGTGTTGTAACCGTTTTTTTGTCGTTAGTTTCTTTAGATTTATTTTTCCGATGTTAAAAAAATAACACGTACTTAAAGCGGATGTTTTTTCCCGCATTTACAAAAAATATAGTCTTAACCCTTATCCCCTCACGGTGTAAGTAATTTAACGTTTGTTTTGTTGAAATATGATCTCGTTATGACTTTGTTAGTATAGAAATGTCTAAGGAACCCGTATAAGTAAATGTTTTAGCCAATAATGTTTCGTACCCTGATTTCGTACTTATCGTTTCGCTCCTTTATTTTCATAATATGATGCATTACTTGACTATCATTGTATCGTTTAGAATTAATAATAAGGTTTTAATGTATTTCTTTTCTCTTTGTATATTTTCAGCTTTTTACCATACAACATTCGATGTAAAATAAAGGGTTAACTGAACTGTTATGTAAATTCAGCAATTGGATCAATTTCTACCCTATTGAGGAATCCTTTGTAGACAAACAAATCAATAAATTGTGTGTTAAAATAGCAACAGGTTATGAGAGACTTTCATCTAAATTGGTCAAACCAGCTAAGCCATCTATTGTCAAACCACTAACAAATATTATTAATACATCTTTTAAAATGTCATCATTTCCAGATAGTCTTAAAACTGCACAAGTAACTTTAATCCATAAAAAGAAAAGCACTGTAGACAAAGGTAACTATATACCGTTCCAGAATCGATAAATTGACTGCCACCATATTGTCAGTCACGTGACTGTCCGCCATTACACTGCTGCTAACTTCCCTTGTCAATTTAAAACGCACTTTTTACCAAAACACGCATTTAGCGCACTTAAAAGTGCGTTTAATTCTGTGTTTTTTGTTAATATATGCGTTTTCAGTGTTCACAAGTGCATTTAAGTGCGCATTTTGTGCGTTTTTTGCTTTTCAAGTGCGTTATTTAAGTGAAACAGTTTGTTTTTGTGTGTGTTTCTTCATCTGTAAGTGCGCTTTTGAGTGTAGATGTGAGCAAAATGTGTTTTTTTTATCTAAGAAGTGCGTCTTTTATCTAGGAATTGCGTCTTTTATCTAAGAAGTGTGTTTTAAGATTTACAGATGTGGGTTTATTCTCACAAAAGTGCGTTTTTCTTTTTGATGTGCGTCTTTTTTAAGCATAAGTTAGTCTTTTATTTCATTAGTGCGTCTTTATCATATGATCTGTTTTTAACGGATGTACCTAAAAAGACACATGTTTAACACACTTCTTAAAAAGTGCGTCTTTAATAACCGTTTAGCAAATGCTGTACAGAAATTGCCCAAGAAACAAAATTGTTGCAGGCTCTAACAATTTATTTGCATCAAATGAATAAACATAGGCATATACCTCAGCAACCTGTTATAATATAAGGTGCAGTTTTAATTCAAAGCGGTTACTGGTTGTGCATATGAACCTGTTTAATGTTTATATACTTATAATACAATTTCAATGCATATAACATTGCTTTCTTTTTAATCTCAAACATTTCTAAAAATTTCCACCTAAATCAGACTGTGGGTAACTAATTAAAAATATTGAAAGTGTCAAAAAAATTATGTGGGCTTGATAGTATCAATTATATTTCCTCAACATAAAAAATAAGTATATGAACTTTCTTATACTGATATTTATACCCCAATACAATTAATGTCTACCACATTGACTATTAACATACATTTTAAAAGGTAATTAAAATAATATTGATAATATTACTATTATTTGCTAACACCATTCAGCATGTTATATTAAAATATTCACAATTAAATATAGTATGCTAATGGTGCTGTGTATTATTCAATAAATATTTTGGTGTTGAAGTGTGCCTATCAGTGGATACATGTATTTCCCAGATTGAGTAATTGGCTGAGACAGTAGATCAGATAAGAGATTAGCATCATAAACATAAATCCCTATCAGTGCTCCATCTAAGCCTAACAAAGGGGTGTTGATAGACTTTTGATTGGTTGAGGCACCATCTATTTCGAAACAAGCGACTTTTGATTGGTTGAAGTGCAGGAAGCTATTGAAAACAAACTTGTTTCAGCCACTGACTTTCTTTGAGTTAAAATTTAAGGTATTATAAAATTTTGAGCAACATTAAGACATATAATTCTAGTGTTAATGTCTTGAAATACTTTCAGCGTGAAGTAGTGTGTGATGAAAACAAAGTGTATTTACTACAGTCCACTCTCGTTATCTCGACATCGGATATCTCGATATTCTCGATATGTACAATGTGTAAATCAACAATATGTTTGTTGCAAAGGAGATTCAAAGTGGGTGGTAAAGACATATAAAGTGATATGGTCTAGTTCAACAACTGCCTGTACTTTGGAATACTGAAGAACAGTCTGTTGTAACAGGTTTGTATTTTCAATTCTGCAACCCCTTTTTTATTAAGTTTATTGAATTAATTATGATCATTATCATATTTATGTATTGTCACTGGGAAATGTAAATTGATGAGTAAATGCAATGCAATTTTAAGGAAAAACAACACCATTTGAATTATTATGGCTGTATTTTATGGTTATTGTCATCTTAAATGTTATTTATACCTATTTTTGGTCATTAATGAACATATTTTTTTCCCCATATTAAATGAGAACTGATATATTTTAAATTTAAAGGTTAAACCCCATGGTGACCGTGAAATTTACATTGATTAGAAGATCCTTTGGAAAGAATGTGCATCATCGCATCGCCTGCCAAAAAAGGGAGCAAAAGGGAGACTACCTGATGTATTGACTTGAATACCAGGTTTACCCTGCACAAGCTGGCCAACATGAGGAGATCAGGAGTGGGAAAGCCACGCCCTCTCCTTGACCAAGAAAAGCTGGATTTGTTAAGAGGTAAAACTATACAGGGTACTGGTTATTGCATGTTAAAGGCGTCACACTTCCGACCAGTCCACACAGCCAAATGAGACCACGTATCTTGGTACATTTTCAAACAGTATTTTCTACCAAACGTATTTATTTATAAAAAGCGTTAAGTCACATGTGATCAGGGGATTAAAATTGCAAAAAAAAAACAAAAACAACAAGCAAACAAACTAGTTTTGATTTAAATTTATAATTTTTATAGCAACGAGATTACCATAACAGCAATATTCAACACTTACATTATAAAATAACTTTCAGGACCTGATCAAATGAGATCATGCACGAGACACACCGGGCAAAGGCCATGACAATATAATAGTTGCAAAGAAGTTTGACCGGCTGGTGGCAGACGTGGACAGAAAGATGAGAGCCGCACTCCGCCGCCTCAAAGAAATGACAGGCCTTGATTGATTCTCATCTTTTTTATGTATATAGATGTTCCTGTGTATATACTGTACATGTTATTTATTAGTATGCTATTATGTTTTGTTTATTTATAATCTAATTAAGTTTATATTTATTTCATCAAATTGTCATTGATATTTAATTACTCATGTATCTTAACAAATGTTGGTGTACATTAAAGTATAAAATTGAATTATCTTGTAATTATTTAAAATACACAAATATATTTGTGTATAATTATTGGTTTTTATTGCGTATCTGAATTAAAAAAAACTTTTAACAGCATATAATTAAATCAACTGTTAAGGCAAAAGATGCACCTTTAACGCACATGTGTGCTTTTTGTGAGTGCGTTTTTGACTGCCATTCATGTGCGTAAATTGTGCGTTTTATGTAGGTTAAAACTGCGCTTTAAATCGAGTTAAATGTGCGCTTTTTAAAATAAAAAAGCGCACATTTAACTCGCTGAAAAGCGCAGTTTTAACCCACTTAAAAGCGCACATTTTCCACACATAAATGGCAGTCAAAAAAGCACTTATAAAAAGCGCACGTTTAACCCACATAAAAGCGCACAGTTGACACACATGTTTGTTTTTATGTGGGTTATAAATGCGCTTTAAGTGAGTTAAATGTGCGCTTTTTAAATAAAACAGCGCACATTTAACTCGCGAAAAGCGCTGTGTAAATGACATGATTAATATTTTATGTAAATCTGTCACCATTACAACATGTTAAAACTATCGCAAGGGAAGGACCCCCGATAATGTTGAAGAACTTCAGGTCTAATCCTTTTTCCATTTTGTATGTATGGACCAATGTATATATTTGTATAATGTCATTATCTGGAAATAAGATATGTTTAAAGTCAAAAGCGCTGTTTTAACCCACTTAAAAGCGCACATTTTACACACATAAATGGCAGTCAAAACGCACTTATAAAAAGCGCACGTTTAACCCACATAAAAGCGCACGTTTACCCACAAAAAGCGCACAGTTTTTTGTTTGTTTGTTTTTGTTAAAAACTCACTCGATAAGAAAAGGCGCACATAAAACGCAGTGCCAATACCGCCACGTTTAACGCGCGCAAAACGTACTTAAAACGTACATTTCACACACTTTTTTGAGAAGACTTGTGCGAGTCTGCGATTCCAAAAGCCAAAGACGTAGAGAATACCCGCTTCACCGTTGTCGGATAAATACATTACTTAATAAATTAATGTGAGGCGATAATCACATTTTTGTTGTTATAATGAGTGTTTGAAGTTGAGATTGATTGTTACAAATAAAATGTTTAAGATGCTTTTGTGTTGTTGTTTTTTTTTGTCTGTCATCAAGTGGTAATCATCGGCGAAAATTTGCCGGTTCAGTCGCTCATATTATGTCTTTGATTAGACTTGTTACTTTTAACGTTTCACAAACAATTCACGCATGTATTGTTGTGTTGATTTTAATAGCCGCAACATCAAGCAGATTATATTTTAATTAATACTTATAAAAGATTCTCGCGCAATTAATTACCGCTAATTGTTTGTTATTGGTCGCAATTGGTAAAAATCTACATTCCAAAATCATAACTTATTATATTAAGTATGACATTTTTGATACGCCTTCCATTATTTTTCATGTTCTAACTGATATCAGAGATAAAAAAAATTTGGTTGAATTTATATTATTTTTTGAGATTGAATTTTTTCACGTTAAAAAACAAGCTTTTTATCATAAGAGAGTGATATTGATCTAGACGATCTTTATGTGATCATACGGAAGATGAAGAGAATGTGATCTATGTGATATATCTAGTTAAATAGATTTTCATCTTGGAATCATTTAACAGCTATAAAGCTAAAAATACTAAAAAATGTATTTTATAGGTCTTTGAAGTAACGCAAAACATATGGATAACGACACCAAATGTTAAGTCAGTTAATCCACACACAAAAAATCCGAAAAAAAAACACCTAAATAATATTTTAAAAACATATTATTTAGTGCCAAACGAATTTATTAATACATTTATTTGCAACTTTAAAAACGCGGCATTAGCATCAAAGTAAAGATTATCTGAAGACTGAACGGCCGACAATTTGACACAGCAAAGAGCTCTATGCATAAGCCGGTATATTTTTTGGCAGAAAAGCTTCAATAAATTACAATAGATATACATCTTATTATAAAATTATAATTATCAATGGCATGAGTACGCTAGTGTGATAAACAAATGAGTGATAGAAAGTGTAAGGAGTGCTTTGAAAATAAACATACTACAAGGACCTATTAAAAGAAAAGCGCATGACAGTATTTACATGTAATTTTAATTTGATGGGTTTTGTACATAGAATGACGCTATTGAGGAATATACAACTGAAAAAAACACATCTTCACATGATGTTAATTGAACTGTGTACTCATGTATATTGAAAACTCGTTACTAGTGAGTATGAGTGACAAATATCTAACATTTTAACACACATATATTTATATACATATATTTTTTTAAAATATGTTTTTACCTCTGGTGTCAAATGTAATTTCTTGTTTTTATGATATCGTTCGTGCATTTCCGTAACATCAAATCTTCATACGGAATGACGTAGTTTTAATTAACCGATACCCGCTAAATACGTTTAATGTTTTTACGTAAATTTTATAATTTTATAAAATACTTTATTTTTTCATAAATAAAATGGGCTTGTATCTTTACGGTGTACAATTTCTGATATTCTATATTGGACTTAACTTTTAATTTGTAAAATATGTAACATATAAAATTTACGCAACTGTTAAGTATGTCGGAGATAAATTATCTAACCAAATGACTGCTTAATACTACCTGAAAGATGAGACATGGTGGCATCATTAATTGTGTTTAATGACCAGACTGTCATCTGCCACCCAGTGTGGTTTATGACACCAAGTGGTTAGTTAAGACAATATCTGATCAAAACGGATAATCGGATTATGCAGAACAAAGTGGCAATTAAACACTGGAATGCAAAGGCATACACGATTTTAAGATTGATGCAAAAAATCAAATGAAATATATTGCATTTAATTTTATTAATGCTTTTTTAATGTGTCAATGTGTTAGTTTTCCTAGACAACCAAGACCATGTAATGACGGCCTTAGAATTTAGAAAGAAATTCATCCGTTGAATAATCGGTGCTCTCTTATATATGTTACCGATTGTTAAGCAGCAGTGTAATGGCGGACGCGGAGAGTATTCAGGGGAGATAATTATGTAATGACTTAATTCTGGAACGGTCTATAGACCAATGAGTATCCTACCAGTAATCTCAAAAATTTTTGAAAGTGCAATAAATGAACAACTATCAGATTTTCTTTCCTCCCACTTTAATAGTTACCTATCAGCTTTTAGACCAGGTTACGGATGCGAGAGCACTCTTCTTAAAATAATTGAAAACTGGAAACTTGCATGTAACCAAAACAAATTTGTTGTTGCAGTCTTAATGGATTTATCTAAGGCGTTTGACTATCTGCCACACGATTTTCTTCTACTAAAATTGAAATTGTATGGTCTACCAGAATCTGCTTTAAACTAAATACATAGCTACTTAAGCAACAGAAAGCAATGTGTCAAAATAGGTCCTCTAACTTGTGATTTTAAAGAACTACATAAGGGTGTTCCACAGGGCTCCATATAAGGACCTGTCGTTTTCAACATCTTCAATGACATTTTTCATTTTGTAAATAATGGTAGTTTAAACAACTATGCAGATGATCAGGGCTTACTCTGCCATTCGCCAATTTAGCCAATGGCTACAAAATGACCTATTTGGCTTAAGAAAATTCTATTTGGCTACAACCTTTTCTTCATTAAAACCATTAAAGTAGCCCAAAATAGAAGAATTAAGCAATAGCAAGACAAATTCGGCTAAAAAAATTGAGCCAGGGGAAGCCCTGGATGATAACACACCGTCTCATGCGGATTCTGATATAAAAAATGTGGTAAAAACGCTAGAAAAAGATAGCATGTCTCTTATAAATTGGTTTCAGAACAACCAAATGAAAGCTAATCCTGATAAGTTCCAGGCCATTGGTAATAAAACCAAAAAAGAAAACATAACATTTAACCTTGATGATATTAAAATTCAATGTGATGATAGTGTGGTACTCCTCGGCGTCACTATTGATTTCAGACTCAAATTTGATGTACATGTTTCAAATATAGGTAAAACGGCTTCAAGACAACTTATTATATTAAAATGAATCCGAAAATATTTGTGTAGATAAGAAAAATTAAGTATATATTATTCTTTCATCCTGTCAAATTTTAATTACTGCCCTCTTACTTGGCACTTTTGTGGGGAGCATAATACCAAAAAGATTGAAAAGATACAGGAAAGGGCCCTGCGTTTCATTTACAGTGATTGCAATTCTGACTATCAAACCCTTTTATCTCGGTCCAAAATGCCCTCTATTAAATTAAGAAGTATGAGGACTATGGCACTTAAAGCCTTTAAGATTATTAATAAACAAGGACCAACATACTTACATGATCTCCTTAATAAGAAAAACAAAATTACTCTTAGGTACACTGGAACAGCTGATTTACCACAGGTGAGAACCACTGGTTATGGCACCAACTCCTTCCGCTCCTATGCTGCCAAACTATGGAATAAGCTCCCTCAACACTAGGGATGAAAGTAATTTCAATCAGTTTAAAAGCCTGATAAGCTCATGGAGTGAAGAGAGTTGTACCTGTACTTTTTGCTTTGACCATGCCTAGTTACATTTCATGCACCCTGTTTATAAATTCAGTATCTGAGTTGTTCTGCCTTTCTTTTTTATACATCCTATGTTAATCTGCTAGATTAGTTCATTCTCCCTTGTTTGTTTTATGCTTAGTTTTTTATTTTGCCTTTTATTCTTTTTTTATGCAGGGGCTGGGTCCGCACTCCCTCTTGTAGGTATGCCGAAAGGTTGAGTACCCACTCCCTTTCATAAGACATATTGGGAATAGGGACGCTCCAAACCCCCAGCTCTGAAAAGATCTTGTCAGATGAGGGGGCGGGGAGAGCCCCTGGCATCCCTGGGGGTCTCCATGTTGCCAGGGGAGGTGCTCTGATTGACTTCAGGATACCAGAGTGGAGGCTCTGCTCCTGTTGTGCATGTATGCTATTCAGGATATGAACACACACTCACATTATATCTTAAGTGAGTCTATGTAATACACTATGTATTTATGTATGTGCTTTGTGAGGTAGATGCTGATCAGTTCCTCGCAGATCTGATCTGAGGGGATAGTAGTTTTTATGCTCCCCGAAATATTTTCGGTGGAGCATTATAGTTGCCAGTTTGTAGTTCCTTCCTTCCGTAACACTTTTTTGACAGTTTCTCATAGCACCTTCAATACTTTACCGATCTCTTTCATATTTGGCATGTATGTACCTTGCATAGACCTCTAACTTTTAATGACGTTTGAGGTCACTGGGGTAAAGGTAAAGGTCCCTGAGGCTAATAATAGATTTTTTTAGGTGGTTATTAACACATAGATTGACAAAGCGCATCATCGGTGAGCATCCATCAGTTTCACTGATATTCTTGTCTTAAATCCATTTTGTATCTGTTGCATTTTTTGTGCCAATATTTATGCCTACCTTCGAAGAAGAGGTGGTATATTGTTTTGCACATGTCTGTCGGTCAGTCCGTCGGTCGGTCTGTCGGTCCGTCCACCGAATGGTTTCCGGATGATAACTCAAGAACGCTTACGCCATTGATCATGACTTGCAAATGACCCCTATTGATTTTCAGGTCACTAGGTCAAAGGTCACGGTATCTCGACACAGAAAAATCGTTTCCGGATGATAACTCAAGAATGCTTATGCCTAGGATCATGAAACTTCATAGCTACATTGATCATGACTCGCAGATGACCCCTATTGATTTTCAGGTCACTAGGTCAAAGGTCAAGGTCACGTTGACTCGAACCTGTAAAATGGTTTCCAGATGATAACTCAAGAACGCTTACGCCTAGGATCATGAAACTTCATAGGTACATTGATCATGACTCGCAAATGACCCCTATTGGTTTTCAAGTCACTAGGTCAAAGATCAAGGTTACGGTGACTCGACACAGAAAAATGGTTTCCGGCTGATAACTCAACGCTTACGCCTAGGATCATGAAACTTCATAGGTACATTGATCATGACTCGCAGATGACCCCTATTGATTTTCAGATCACTAGGTCAAAGGTCAAGGTCACGGAGACTCGACACAGAAAAATGGTTTCCGGATGATAACTCAAGAACGCTTACACCTAGGATCATGACACTTCATAGGTACATTGATCATGACTGGCAGATGACCCCTATTGATTTTCAGGTCACTAGTTCTTATTCAGTTTTTATCCTCATTCTCTTAAGGCAGCTTTTATACATTTATAAGTCAAGATCAGCAGGTACAACACATATTTTTAATCGTACAATGTATTTATGTTCTTTTTTTAAAACCTACCTTAGATCTTTCATTTCAGTATACGATACTCTTTATGTTTTATAGTTATTTATTTATTCTTATTGAATTTCGCACATGCTAATTGTTACATGTTACGTTGTTATGATATGTCGGTAAATAGCCATACATAGCTAATGTTATATTTTTAGCTCACCTGATTGCTTTTGTGACCGGTCTTTGTCCGTCGTCAGTCGTCCGTCCACATTTGTTCGTAAACACTCTAGAGGCCACATTTATTGTCCGATCTTCATGTCAGAAGCTTTGTCCCAATGAAATCTCTGTCGAGTTTGAAACTGGGTCGTGCCGGGTCAAAAACTAGGTCACTAGGTCAAAAAAAAAAACAACTTGTAAACACTGTAGAAGTCACATTTCATGCCCAATCTTCATGTAACTTTGTCAAAATGTTTGCCTTAATGATATGTTGGTTGAGTTCAAAAGTGGTTCCGGTCCATTGAAAAACATGGCAGCCAGTGGGCGGGGCAGTTTTCCTTATTTGGCTATAGAGAAACATTGTAAACACTCTAGAAGTCACAATTTTTGCCCAATCATCATGAAAGTTGGTCAAAACATTGGTTTTATTGATATCTCGGACGAGTTCGAAAATGATCCAGATCGGTGAAAAAACATGGCCGCCAGTTGGCGGGGCATTTTTCTCTATATGTATATACTAAGTGAAAACATGTGAACACTCTAGAAGTCACATTTTTGGCCCAATTTTCATGAAATTTGGTCAGAACATTTGTTTCCTTGATATGAGAGTTGAGTTTGAAAATCGTTCCGGTCAGTTGAATAACATGGCTGCCAGGGGGGGGGGCAGTTTTCTTATACACTTAAACTTTGTACATGTATTGTTGTATTGTATTGTATTGTTTTTCGTCTTGGCAGTGACTCTTCCTATTATGTCAACAAATATGAATGCATTTTATTCTCATTGATGCAGAACTTAATATTATGAAGTGAAAATTTTCTTGTGTTGTAGATAGAAAAGTAGAGTAATGCCTCCCAAAAGACCACTACTAAAGCGTCGCAGGAGCTCCTATGACTTTTTTGAGCTAAACACACCAAAAGAAGAAAGGAAGGAGTTAAGGGATAAGTGGAAAGTATGTCCGAATACTCTACAGAAACCTAATTACCATGCATATCCAGTAAGGATAAATATAAATTAACACAGAATAAGTTTCAATCATTTCTGCTATATTTCGCCTAAAGAGGCTTTTTCAAAGTCTGTTTTAACAAATTAACTACATTTTCTTTCTATTTCTTAACAACACAACAATTTTATATTGACGTTAAAAAACAAATAAACAGGAAATGACGTGAAATGGCCGTGACGCAAATTAGCGCCAGAAACACATGCATGTACAAATTCACTGTAACAATAGTGATGATAATAAAAATGTAATAATTTTTATAATGAGATAATTAATCATAAACTCATTATGAAAACATCTATTATAATAATAATAAGAAGAAGAATAACCAATAATAATAATAATTCAAATGATAAATATTAATAATTATAATGAGATCAATAATTGTATTAATAACGTCACTAATATTGTATAATCACAAGTATCAATATTAAAAAAATACATATATTTTACTTCTTACAAAAATACAACAAATGATTACAAAAAATTAAATAAATAAAAACCCTATTAATTATAATTATAAATCAATTATCAAATAAATAAGAACTATAGTACTGCTTAAAATGATAATTCATGTTTGTGTTACAATAATTATTATAATAACATTAATTATAATAAAAAAATAATATACAAGTAATACTATTACTAACAATAATGCCAAACTTCATTATCATTAAACTTATCATCATCATCATCATCATAACCTAACTATATCATCACATTACTTATATGTATTAAGACTCTTATAGTTATCATCATCATCATATTATTAACAATTGAAAATTCTTGATTAATTGAATATTATTCTTGTGATACAAAACATGCACCAGTATCTGACATTTAATTTCACTGTCTATATTCTTGCCATAGTATTTCGGAGGTTGATTTCGTATTCAGTCCATTGTGAACCTCTGTTTTGAGTTTTTGGATCCATGACAATTCTTTTAGTTTTCGATACGATCCCGAATCATCCCGAATACACTGGAGTATGCTGACACCCATGTCGTCCATACTATGTTCGAGGGAGTTGAAATGCTCGGCGACTGGTATTTCCCTTTGGAGTCTGACATCCGCTACAAAGACTGAAAGAACACGAAGCGGATGTCAGACTCCTAATTTGGTTTGAAGTTGTGTCTAAATGATATCTAGGTCAAGTTCAAATATGGATCATGCCGGGTCAAAAACTAGATCACGGGGTCACTTAGTGCATTTCAAGTTCATACCCAGGGCATGGTTGCTCAAAACTTGGACGGCTAATTGAGCTAACAGGTGTTAATTTTTTGGATGACTTCAGTACTTACATTTCTAAATATATTATGTGCTATTTGTAAACACATTTATTTGCTCGAATAATTTGAAAATGTCTTATAAAAGTATGGCTTTACAAATAATTGTATTTGGGTCTAAACTTAACAGACTGGCGTTTAAAGTTTTGAGCAACAAGGCCCCGGTAAGTTTGAACTCAGTAAATATAATATTGGAAACACTTGTATTGTCAATTTAAATGCTCTGTTAGCAAATAACAAATTCAATGTCCCAATTTTTTAAAAAACTATATGATTTTCCCCATCCAAAGGGCCTTGGCCATTCCTAAAATGACACTTGAATATTTATCCGTTTAATATCCAGGCTCAGTTTTAATCTGGGTTCATGCCTCCTGAAACTAGGCCACAAGGTCGAAACCACAAAAAACCTTGTAACCATTCTTGAGGCCAAATTCATGGAAACAACATTTTTACGACTTAATTTTTTACGAAATAATTCATTTTTTCCTTCCAGTTAATGTCACCAGAGGAAAAGAGCCCTTATCAGATAATGGCTGAGAAAGAAGATGAAAACTATAAAAACAAGCGGTCGTCGGGTAAATATGTAATACAATCCACTGG
Organism: Dreissena polymorpha; assembly: GCF_020536995.1. Lineage (NCBI taxonomy): Eukaryota > Metazoa > Mollusca > Bivalvia > Myida > Dreissenidae > Dreissena > Dreissena polymorpha. The sequence goes on from NC_068360.1 coordinate 85,933,564, forward strand.
CAGTGGCAAGGAGAGGACCAATGATCATGTAAGGCCCCATGTCCCTATAGTTCCTATTTTGTGGAGTACTGCCGAGCAGAACACAAAAAGAAGAGAGAATGTGTTTTGCAGAAATACTGATAATGTAATGTATAAGTGGAAGGTGCACCTGTCTTTCATAACATATTGGTATATATTGTTTTTTTTTTAAGTTCACTATTTCAAAAGAAAAAAAAAACACACATAAAAATAATTGCACAAACATTTTTACGTCGGAAATAGAAAAACAAATGTTAAGTTAAATTAACATTAAAAAAAGGGGTTCGAAGGTTAAGAAAGTCCGGCTTAAATTTTTTCTTTAACGTTTTATTCTCTATGTGCTCATGTGAGCATTATGGTTAACCCAGTGTCAATAATTGTGCATTGAATGTCATCAAATTGTAGCTTTATTCTAATCTCTAGGCTACATATTGTTACACGTATACCTACAATTCGTAGAAAAATCTAATAACCATGCTTTGAAGCTACATGTATGACTTCATCTTGATGAAACTTGGTCAGACTGTTTATCTAAACACTATTTTAGACCCAGTTTCATTCCGAGTCACGTACATCCAAAAGAATATAAAAATGCAATTTCGCTGTTTTTTTTGTCAAATTTGGGGCCCAAATTTTTGTCTATTCCCCAATCTTCATTTATGTTATATTTGACCCTAACATGAATGCCCCTAAATTCCCATTTGAAAGTTTCATTTTTTATGTCCCCCTGTATATACTGGGGGACAAGTGTTTTGCCCTGTCTGTAAGTTTGTTGGTTTGCGTCCAAACTTTAATATTTGCCATAACTTTTGCAATATATAAGATAGCCACTTCATATTTGACCTGCATGTGTATCTCTGGAGCTGCATATTTTGCGTGGTGAAAGGTCTCAAGGTCATCCTTCAATTGTCAAAGGTCAAATATATGGGTCAAATCGTCAACTTAACATTTGCCATAACTTTTGCAATATTATAGATAGCAACTTGATATTTGGCTTGCATGTGTATCTCATGGAGCTGCACCATGTTGGTGGTTCAATGTCAAGGTCATGATCAAGGTCAAAGGTCAAATATATGGGGGGGGGGGGACATAGAGTTCACAAACACATATTGTTTTACATTTGTTTCAATTCCCTATTCAGCTCTGTAAGTTAAACCTTAGAAAGTATAATATTGGAAGCACTTATATTAAAAATTTTATAGGATTTAATATCAAAAAGAAAAAACTCATTTTCCAAATTTTGTCAAAACAACAGGATTTTTAGCTCACCTGATTACTCAGGTGAGCTTTTGTGACTGGTCTTTGTCTATCGTCTGTCTGTCTGTCTGTCCACATTTGTTCGTAAACACTCTAGAGGCCACATTTATTGTCCGATCTTCAAGAAACTTGATCAGAAGCTTCGTCCCAATGAAATCTCGGTTGAGTTCGAAACTGGGTCGTGCCGGTCAAAAATTAAATTAATGGCTCAAACAGGATGAAACTTATAATGTTTTTATTGACAATATAAAGGCCAAGTTTGATTATAGGTCATTCGCATCCAAAATTTAAGTCACCAGGTCAAATCATAACAATCATCACATAACCTTGTAACCAATCTGGACTCCGTATTTACGATTGAACCTTGATGGCATTTGTCCCAATGGTTATCTTGACTTGTTATATCTTGGCCAGGTTCTAATCTGGTTCGCGTTAGACTTTAAATTAGGTCACCATGTCAAATGCTAAAAAAAGTGTACACTCTGTACAGATATGTATCACATACTCTGATGAAACGTGGTCAGAATCTTCATGTTGACAGTATGAATTCCATGTTTATATCCGGGTAATGGGGGGTAAAAAGACAAACACTATTTTCAGGTCAAGTCTTCAACAAACCTGTGTTTCGTGAACTCATGTGCGCTTTAAGGCTATTAATAATAAATGGCCCTCTTTTTTTGACATACGCGAGTTTCTTCCTATAAGCAAAAATAAGCCATGACAAAAATCTTCCAACCCTATGCAAGTTTCCAGACTCCGCGAATTCCAGGAGACAAAACGGACAAAAATGTTACTATGTCTGGAAAACATGTTGGCACTGTCACAACACTGTATGTAAGCAATGAGATGATGTTTGCATGTAGCAAGTTTGAGTGTGTGACATTTTGACCAAATGTCTGAACAGATTTCAATTTATGTGTCTGTCAGTTTATCCAATGGTTTCAAAGAGTCGAGTCTTGGTGTAAATGTTTATTTGGCAAATTGAAAATAACAAAAAAGTGAGTGAAACTTAACTGGAAACCAAAATAAAATTACGGTCTGCACTCCTAAAATAAGGTTCAGTCCGATAATTGAAACATATTTGTACGCCCTGTAAAAATTGAAATATAATATCATTAATATCATTAATGCACGGGGCCTTGCAGGAGATGACATCAGGAAGAAGAGACCTCGTGATTGGCTGAGACCATGCCCAATCATCCTCATCAACCGATGTCCATCATCCAAACCGATCGGCAAAGGCAAGAGAGGGCCAAAGTAAGAGCCATGTTTGAAAGTTCAAGCTCTCACTTTGT